>NC_092119.1:7236534-7458394 GCF_045679555.1 Salvelinus alpinus
AACCCTAAAACCTACCCCACGGACAGACCACCCTTTAACCCTAAAAATGGGTTAATCTACAAGTGGGCTACATGGGGCCTTCAACTTTGGCCGGCCGCGCCCAGACCCCTCTGGCCTGCGCGCAAATGCTGTGGAGTGCAACCATCCCCTTCCCCCCCTCGGTTTCCACGTGTCAGAGATGGAAGTGGATCAACCGCCTCAAAAATAGAAACCAAACACTAGCGAGTCACCGTTGCATTGCCTGCCGGGGGACCTGGACGCAGCAAGCTAAGGATTCTTTATCCCTTAAATTAACTGGGATCATCTTAAATCAGGCTTTTTTTAGGGGTGTGAAAATCTCCACCCTCTATACCACTCTAAGGTTTGATCGGATGGTAAACAGGTTTCAAATTAGCATTAGATTAAATAAACACCAAAAGATGATCCGTCTCTACCCCTGACTGAACTCCAGCGAAGACTTCACCCTTTTCAACCAAAAACAAAGAAAACAACTTTTTCCACCAAAGAACAAAACCTCACCACCCTGACACAGGTGTAAAGGGATCTCTACTACCCTACTCTACCCCTGACTGAACTCCTATGAAGATATCACCCCTCTCAACTAAAGACAAAGACAGAAGAAAAAAAGTCAACCCAAAGAACAAGACTTCACCATCCTGACATAGGTGTAAAGGGATCTCTACTTACCCTGACTAACGTATTTCCAACTTAGGAGTTAAAAGGATACAAATTATAACATAGGCTCACCCCACTCACACCTCTGCACCATACACAAACAAACCAAAAACCCAGGTAAGACCCCCACCCATACGACACCAACCCTACTACAAACCTTACCAGGAAGGCTTAAATCACTGTACATCCAAGATACAGGCATGGGAATACCAAAAAAGAACCACCCAAACGATGTATCTGGATCAAAAACTACAACAATCATCCCCCACACAGGTAAGTATCAACATTGAACACTACACCCTCCCCCGGGCATGTATTCACCTACTGGAGAAGTTACACCTACTTCGGGAGAGACACATCAATGGAAACAGCCAAAACAGTTTTTCCGGACCCTTATCTCCCATTCTCCCAAATGGACATGAACGCGACAACACGGCAAAATCTACCGGACTTACAGGATCCCAAATGGACGTTAACGCGATGCTAGCTATACTCCGGTAAAAAGCACCAACACTAAACGACAAGTAAAGCACCATCCCGAAGCATGCCAGAGTGAAACTACCCCTCGGATACCCTACCTCTAACTACACCCTAATGGAGGCACCAGGTTTTAGCCCTCTAAACACTACAAGAAGACCTAGAACACACGACCACCATTTCTCTCTAAACATCGCTCTTCACTATTCTCATGACGTGACTACAAAGGCGGGAAAAATATCTTCACCACACTTGAAGGCTCATAACAAGACCTATGGGTTACCTAGAACCCCAACTATTGACTCATTAAATCCCCACGGATGTCTACTCTACCCTCAATTATTCCTGACACCACAGAACCTTATCTTGGGTTCTTTCCAGGCCCAAACTCTCAACTAGAGCAGACCGCTCCAAACGCTAACACACAAGTCTATGGGGATAGAAAGGTCAAACACACCTTTTCACAGGAGGATCTATCATACTTCTACACATCACAGGAACTCCACGTATGGCTCATCTTGACCCTGAAGACTTCTAGTCTTACCTAAAATTGACCTGGTACCTCTCGGACACTCACAACCCAAACAGCACCCCAAAAGCAAAGTGCCTACTTTACATCGCAATTCACTACACTTAATGACGTGACTTCAAAGGCGGGAAAAATATCTTCATCACACTTGAAGGCTCATAACCAGACCTATGGGTTACCTAGAACCCCAACTATTAACTCATTATATCCCCACGGATGTCTAATCTACCCTCAATCGTTCCTGTCACCACAGAACCTTATCTTGGGTTCTTTCCAGGACCAAACTCTCAACTAGAGCAGACCGCTCCAAACGCTAACACACAAGTCTATGGCGACACAAAGGTCAAACACACCTTTTTCAAAGAAGGATCTATTATACTTTTACACATCACAGGAACTCCACGTATGGCTCTTCTTGACCCCTAAGACTTCTAGTCTTACCTAAAAATGACCTGGTACCTCTCGGACACCCACAACCCAAACAGCACCCCAAAAGCAAAGTGTCTACTTTTCTTGTACTATTCTCCATAGGAATCAACGACAGAGGCCCCTCCATCACTTAACAGACTCACAGACGCCGCATCCAAATTGAATAGCGATCTCATTGGACGAACCACGGCCATACCCCTCACATGGACAACAGCTTGCACACCTCATGCACCAATGGGATTAGAGCTACCTGACTAAAACCACGCCCCAGCTATTTCCTATAAAAAAAGAAGAGCATCTCTCAGTCTCAGTACCACTTCATAGATGACACCTCCTTGAAGACACCTCACCTGGACTTGATGAAAGCTGGACCCCTACCACTACATCTCATCCTGAAGGACCACTCCTGCTGAACAACTAGACCCTAGCTCCAGGCTACAACCCAAAGACCCCTCACCTGGACCAAGACTCCAACTGATACCCTACACTCCAAACGAAGGTCTAATCTCCACTGAATGGTAAAACCCTAGCTACATGCTACACCCAGGATTTGAACTCCTTTTGAAAACCGCCTTTAAATCATTGCGATTTCTCCCCTAAAATCTAGGTACTCCCATATCACTGGACCCTCATCCCAGAGAACCTACGCCTTTTTTGGCATTTTCTCAACGGACCTTCACAGACCTTCCAGACCATCCAACTTCAAACATACATATACACCCACACATACACCCTATTTTTTGGTCCAAAAATACGGCCTCCCACCGTACTTGGACCTAGTGCACCTTTTTGCACCTTTTTCTCCTCCCTGCCACCTGAAGAAGCCGAGTAAGGCAGAAACGCGTCGTGGCTGGGCTACCCCTAGACCCGTTGTGCAGCTGTAAGGAAGGCAGGTTCCACACGGACTTCGGGGGTACCTCCTTTTGGCTACTCAATATTCTTTGTACTTTTCTCTTACCCTTATTTTGAGTTTTACACAGGGACACACTACAATGGAAGATCTACGAGACAACGAGGACTCCGGGCACTCTGATGGCTACTCAGACCCCCTACTTCACCACAAAAACGGGCCCAAAAATTTCGACGGGGCATAGATATCCACTTAGACCCTCTACACACTTAAGAAGAGACGCACAGAGGGGCCAGCCGAAAAAAGTTTCGACTGGCAACCGAGTCTCATTACAGGAACGTCGACTTCGTCTTACATAGCGTCTCTCTCTTTTTTCGGGCTTCAACGAATGGCACAACAGGCTCCCACCACTACAACTCCGACGAAACAGGACAACCCGGTCTCACCAACCCAAGACCAACCAGAACCAAGGACAAAGAAACCCTCCAAAGAAAGCGGCTAACCCCCACCATACCAGGGGACCCTGAGACCCGGTCATACCCTCATAAGGTTGACATAGGGAAGGGCTCCTTTTGGGCAACACAAACCCTCCTAACCTTCCCCCACATCATACCCTGACCAGGGTGATTGAGGGAACGGACCAGAGGCAGAGTGTTAAGGTGGCCTCTGAATTTTCATCTCCATCCCATACCCAGACCTGGGTGGTATGGAATGATAATCAGCAGGAACAGGTTACAACTCCGCAACCATCTACCTCCACATATTCTTCCCAGTCAACACCATCTAAACATGGATTGCTGGATAGAACAACTGGATGACATCCCCAGCCGGCAACTTGACTCACAGCAAATCCCACACCATGGGACTCCAGGACCCCTAAACCCCTCGAAAGGACAAGCAGCAGACCTGCCATACAGATCACCGCTTCAAACAGAACACCACCTCCGCTCACCACACCATAGGATGAAAAGAAAGGATACGGACGTCCCAGAAAAAAAAACCTCACACAGGGGCAGACAAAACCAACACCGGTCCACCTCTTACCGACCAGGACATATCGCAGGGAAATCCAGGAGCAACACCTACTCCAGACGCCCCACCACCCCATCACAACCACCCAAAAACTCCAAAACCATATGACAACAGAGATGGATACAGCAAAACGAAGCCATCTACTTGGGGAACCAAACTCCGTCAACAGTCCACCTCCAGTCTTCAGTACAACGGAGGAACGCCTGGACATACACGGCACCTACACCCTACACACCCCACATCCCATACAAAAGATAGGGGGTTATTAAGACCACAAAAATAGACCTCCAATAGCACTATAGAGTTACCATGACCATGGACTCTTAATAAAGAACTTTCCTCTAGCCACTTTACTAGCACTATGAGAGTTACCATGACCATGGACTCTCAATAATACTTTCCTTTAGTGAAAATATTCCTTCTTTTTTGGTTTCCTGAACTCAGGGTTACCATGACCATGGACCTCAAAGAAAAAGAAACAATAAAATAGAACTAAATTTAAAACTAAAAAAAACCCTTACCAACCCACCATCCTTCCAAAATAACCCCCGTCTACACCCACCAGCACCCCCAACGGACGAGAACCTTTTTTCTCCAACTACTCTGGGGACCATGTCCTCGGCGACTCCCCCGCAGCGAGCGGGACCTAAGCAAATTGGGCCCTTCCATACACCAAGCAAGAAGAAGGGAGGAAATGGAGTGACTGGACTCCTTCGGGGCCTCCTGGGGCCCTGTTGGCAGACCGATCGGCCGAACCCTCCTAACCCCATACAAACAGGAGAGTCACGTACCGCGCTGGACAACTACCTACCCCAGTTTAGAATTGGATTGGCAGTGCGTTCAGTAGCGCGTGGGTGATCCTAGCGGGTTGGGGCTTAACATTAAAAAAGAGGGGCTTTGGATTTGGCGCTGCGGCTGGAGGCTCGCATTGGCTATGTAATCCCTGGGGTGCCCAGATAATGTATGGCGGAGAAATTGATCCCACTGAATTTTCACTTGGGGACCTCTTACCCCGCCGTGCTAAGCCTGGACAACCGATCCATACTGTTTTACCTGGACTACGATACAATTCACTGTCTAGGGAGGATATACCTTTGGAAACGTTACGATCCTGGAAGGGAGTTACTCCACTGGTCACTATCACCCAAACCACTGAATTACCTTGGACCGAAATGGTAGGGATGGAACATGGCTATCAACTATAATTCCTGGCAGACGTACAACATAAAGGCTAGAGGTTGATTTGCCTGATCCAAAAAAAACCCCGATAGACTTCTTGCCACGTTGGACAGACCTCCTTAGGTGGATGTATGACAGCCAGGTAGAGGTCCAGCCCTCTTGATCCCTGTCTGCCCTAACCTATGTGAGTTCAATGACTTACCACTCGACAGGGACACATGGCAACCAACTGAGGTCCGGACCTGCACAAGGTACGCAACTCGACGGTTTTGCCTGATCCTACGTTGAGTATACCCATACGGACCAGCTGGACTGGACTATACATGGTTGATTCAGAGTTAGGATCCTGGAAGGGAATAACTCTAGAAGCATACACATGGTTGAAAACATCCAGGACCTAAACTGACGAACACGGAAGTAAATACATAGACAATATGGAGCTCAACTAGAAGGATCCGAGAGGGAGTACACTCCTATGTTGTGCTATGCCTTCTACATCCGTTGACACAGCGGACCTAGACATCTCTACCACACCATTCGATATGGACACATGGCAACCAACCGAGGACCAAACCTGTATAAGGGGCGCAACTCAAGGGATTTGCCTGATCCTAAATCGAGTCGACAGACCTACCTTAACTTAACCATTCCTAAAACTATACCTTACCCTAACCCTAACCCTAACCTTAACCATTTTACTAACCATACCTAACCTTAACCCTAAACCTTACCCTAACCCTAAACCTTACCCTAACCCTAAACCTAACCCTAAACCTCTCTAAAAAATATACCTTACCCTAACCTTAACCCTAAACTTAACCATTTTACTAACCATACCTAACCCTAACCAATTTTCTAACCATACCTAACCTTAAACCCTAAACCTAACCTTAAACCACTCTAAAAACTATACCTGACCCTAACCTTTACCCTAACCTTAACCTTTTTACTAACTATACCTAACCCTAAAACCTACCCCACGGACAGACCACCCTTTAACCCTAAAAATGGGTTAATCTACAAGTGGGCTACATGGGGCCTTCAACTTTGGCCGGCCGCGCCCAGACCCCTCTGGCCTGCGCGCAAATGCTGTGGAGTGCAACCATCCCCTTCCCCCCTCGGTTTCCACGTGTCAGAGATGGAAGTGGATCAACCGCCTCAAAAATAGAAACCAAACACTAGCGAGTCACCGTTGCATTGCCTGCCGGGGGACCTGGACGCAGCAAGCTAAGGATTCTTTATCCCTTAAATTAACTGGGATCATCTTAAATCAGGCTTTTTTTAGGGGTGTGAAAATCTCCACCCTCTATACCACTCTAAGGTTTGATCGGATGGTAAACAGGTTTCAAATTAGCATTAGATTAAATAAACACCAAAAGATGATCCGTCTCTACCCCTGACTGAACTCCAGCGAAGACTTCACCCTTTTCAACCAAAAACAAAGAAAACAACTTTTTCCACCAAAGAACAAAACCTCACCACCCTGACACAGGTGTAAAGGGATCTCTACTACCCTACTCTACCCCTGACTGAACTCCTATGAAGATATCACCCCTCTCAACTAAAGACAAAGACAGAAGAAAAAAAGTCAACCCAAAGAACAAGACTTCACCATCCTGACATAGGTGTAAAGGGATCTCTACTTACCCTGACTAACGTATTTCCAACTTAGGAGTTAAAAGATACAAATTATAACATAGGCTCACCCCACTCACACCTCTGCACCATACACAAACAAACCAAAAACCCAGGTAAGACCCCCACCCATACGACACCAACCCTACTACAAACCTTACCAGGAAGGCTTAAATCACTGTACATCCAAGATACAGGCATGGGAATACCAAAAAAGAACCACCCAAAGGATTTATCTGGATTAAAACCTACAACAATCTTCCCCCACACAGGTTAGTATTAAAATTGAACCCCACACCCTCCCCCGGGCAAGTATTCACCTACTGGAGCAGTTACACCTACTTCGGGAGGGACACATCAATGAAAACAGCCAAAACAGTTTTTCCGGACCCATATCTCCCATTTTCCCAAATGGACATGAACGCGACAACACGGCAAAATCTACCGGACTTACAGGATCCCAAATGGACGTTAACGCGATGCTAGCTATACTCCGGTAAAAAGCACCAACACTAAACGACAAGTAAAGCACCATCCCGAAGCTGGCCAAAGTGAAACTACCCCTCAGATACCCTACCTCTAACTACACCCTAATGAAGGCACCAGGTTTTAGCCCTCTAAAACACCACAAAAAGACCTAGAACACACGACCACCATTTCTCTCTAAACATCGCTCTTCACTATTCTCATGACGTGACTACAAAGGCGGGAAAAATATCTTCACCACACTTGAAGGCTCATAACAAGACCTATGGGTTACCTAGAACCCCAACTATTGACTCATTAAATCCCCACGGATGTCTACTCTACCCTCAATTATTCCTGACACCACAGAACCTTATCTTGGGTTCTTTCCAGGCCCAAACTCTCAACTAGAGCAGACCGCTCCAAACGCTAACACACAAGTCTATGGGGATAGAAAGGTCAAACACACCTTTTCACAGGGGGATCTATCATACCTCCACACATCACAGGAACTCCACGTAGGGCTCATCTTGACCCTGAAGACTTCTAGTCTTACCCAAAATTGACCTGGTACCTCTCGGACACCCACAACCCAAACAGCACCCCAAAAGCAAAGTGCCTACTTTACATCGCAATTCACTACACTCAATGACGTGACTTCAAAGGCCGGAAAAATATCTTCATCACACTTGAAGGCTCATAACAAGACCTATGGGTTACCTAGAACCCCAACTATTAACTCATTATATCCCCACGGATGTCTACTCTACCCTCAATCGTTCCTGTCACCACAGAACCTTATCTTGGGTTCTTTCCAGGCCCAAACTCTCAACTAGAGCAGACCGCTCCAAACGCTAACACACAAGTCTATGGCGACACAAAGGTCAAACACACCTTTTTCAAAGAAGGATCTATTATACTTTTACACATCACAGGAACTCCACGTATGGCTCTTCTTGACCCCTAAGACTTCTAGTCTTACCTAAAAATGACCTGGTACCTCTCGGACACCCACAACCCAAACAGCACCCCAAAAGCAAAGTGTCTACTTTTCTTGTACTATTCTCCATAGGAATCAACGACAGAGGCCCCTCCATCACTTAACAGACTCACAGACGCCGCATCCAAATTGAATAGCGATCTCATTGGACGAACCACGGCCATACCCCTCACATGGACAACAGCTTGCACACCTCATGCACCAATGGGATTAGAGCTACCTGACTAAAACCACGCCCCAGCTATTTCCTATAAAAAAAGAAGAGCATCTCTCAGTCTCAGTACCACTTCATAGATGACACCTCCTTGAAGACACCTCACCTGGACTTGATGAAAGCTGGACCCCTACCACTACATCTCATCCTGAAGGACCACTCCTGCTGAACAACTAGACCCTAGCTCCAGGCTACAACCCAAAGACCCCTCACCTGGACCAAGACTCCAACTGATACCCTACACTCCAAACGAAGGTCTAATCTCCACTGAATGGTAAAACCCTAGCTACATGCTACACCCAGGATTTGAACTCCTTTTGAAAACCGCCTTTAAATCATTGCGATTTCTCCCCTAAAATCTAGGTACTCCCATATCACTGGGCCCTCATCCCAGAGAACCTACGTCTTTTTTGGCATTTTCTCAACGGACCTTCACAGACCTTCCAGACCATCCAACTTCAAACATACATATACACCCACACATACACCCTATTTTTTGGTCCAAAAATACGGCCTCCCACCGTACTTGGACCTAGTGCACCTTTTTGCACCTTTTTCTCCTCCCTGCCACCTGAAGAAGCCGAGTAAGGCAGAAACGCGTCGTGGCTGGGCTACCCCTAGACCCGTTGTGCAGCTGTAAGGAAGGCAGGTTCCACACGGACTTCGGGGGTACCTCCTTTTGGCTACTCAATATTCTTTGTACTTTTCTCTTACCCTTATTTTGAGTTTTACACAGGGACACACTACAATGGAAGATCTACGAGACAACGAGGACTCCGGGCACTCTGATGGCTACTCAGACCCCCTACTTCACCACAAAAACGGGCCCAAAAATTTCGACGGGGCATAGATATCCACTTAGACCCTCTACACACTTAAGAAGAGACGCACAGAGGGGCCAGCCGAAAAAAGTTTCGACTGGCAACCGAGTCTCATTACAGGAACGTCGACTTCGTCTTACATAGCGTCTCTCTCTTTTTTCGGGCTTCAACGAATGGCACAACAGGCTCCCACCACTACAACTCCGACGAAACAGGACAACCCGGTCTCACCAACCCAAGACCAACCAGAACCAAGGACAAAGAAACCCTCCAAAGAAAGCGGCTAACCCCCACCATACCAGGGGACCCTGAGACCCGGTCATACCCTCATAAGGTTGACATAGGGAAGGGCTCCTTTTGGGCAACACAAACCCTCCTAACCTTCCCCCACATCATACCCTGACCAGGGTGATTGAGGGAACGGACCAGAGGCAGAGTGTTAAGGTGGCCTCTGAATTTTCATCTCCATCCCATACCCAGACCTGGGTGGTATGGAATGATAATCAGCAGGAACAGGTTACAACTCCGCAACCATCTACCTCCACATATTCTTCCCAGTCAACACCATCTAAACATGGATTGCGGGATAGAACAACTGGATGACATCCCCAGCCGGCAACTTGACTCACAGCAAATCCCACACCATGGGACTCCAGGACCCCTAAACACCTCGAAAGGACAAGCAGCAGACCTGCCATACAGATCACCGCTTCAAACAGAACACCACCTCCGCTCACCACACCATAGGATGAAAAGAAAGGATACGGACGTCCCAGAAAAAAAAAACTCACACAGGGGCAGACAAAACCAACACCGGTCCACCTCTTACCGACCAGGACATATCGCAGGGAAATCCAGGAGCAACACCTACTCCAGACGCCCCACCACCCCATCACAACCACCCGAAAACTCCAAAACCATATGACAACAGAGATGGATACAGCAAAACGAAGCCATCTACTTGGGGAACCAAACTCCGTCAACAGTCCACCTCCAGTCTTCAGTACAACGGAGGAACGCCTGGACATACACGGCACCTACACCCTACACACCCCACATCCCATACAAAAGATAGGGGGTTATTAAGACCACAAAAATAGACCTCCAATAGCACTATAGAGTTACCATGACCATGGACTCTTAATAAAGAACTTTCCTCTAGCCACTTTACTAGCACTATGAGAGTTACCATGACCATGGACTCTCAATAATACTTTCCTTTAGTAAAAATATTCCTTCTTTTTTGGTTTCCTGAACTCAGGGTTACCATGACCATGGACCTCAAAGAAAAAGAAACAATAAAATAGAACTAAATTTAAAACTAAAAAAAACCCTTACCAACCCACCATCCTTCCAAAATAACCCCCGTCTACACCCACCAGCACCCCCAACGGACGAGAACCTTTTTTCTCCAACTACTCTGGGGACCATGTCCTCGGCGACTCCCCCGCAGCGAGCGGGACCTAAGCAAATTGGGCCCTTCCATACACCAAGCAAGAAGAAGGGAGGAAATGGAGTGACTGGACTCCTTCGGGGCCTCCTGGGGCCCTGTTGGCAGACCGATCGGCCGAACCCTCCTAACCCCATACAAACAGGAGAGTCACGTACCGCGCTGGACAACTACCTACCCCAGTTTAGAATTGGATTGGCAGTGCGTTCAGTAGCGCGTGGGTGATCCTAGCGGGTTGGGGCTTAACATTAAAAAAGAGGGGCTTTGGATTTGGCGCTGCGGCTGGAGGCTCGCATTGGCTATGTAATCCCTGGGGTGCCCAGATAATGTATGGCGGAGAAATTGATCCCACTGAATTTTCACTTGGGGACCTCTTACCCCGCCGTGCTAAGCCTGGACAACCGATCCATACTGTTTTACCTGGACTACGATACAATTCACTGTCTAGGGAGGATATACCTTTGGAAACGTTACGATCCTGGAAGGGAGTTACTCCACTGGTCACTATCACCCAAACCACTGAATTACCTTGGACCGAAATGGTAGGGATGGAACATGGCTATCAACTATAATTCCTGGCAGACGTACAACATAAAGGCTAGAGGTTGATTTGCCTGATCCAAAAAAAAAACAGATAGACTTCTTGCCACGTTGGACAGACCTCCTTAGGTGGATGTATGACAGCCAGGTAGAGGTCCAGCCCTCTTGATCCCTGTCTGCCCTAACCTATGTGAGTTCAATGACTTACCACTCGACAGGGACACATGGCAACCAACTGAGGTCCGGACCTGCACAAGGTACGCAACTCGACGGTTTTGCCTGATCCTACGTTGAGTATACCCATACGGACCAGCTGGACTGGACTATACATGGTTGATTCAGAGTTAGGATCCTGGAAGGGAATAACTCTAGAAGCATACACATGGTTGAAAACATCCAGGACCTAAACTGACGAACACGGAAGTAAATACATAGACAATATGGAGCTCAACTAGAAGGATCCGAGAGGGAGTACACTCCTATGTTGTGCTATGCCTTCTACATCCGTTGACACAGCGGACCTAGACATCTCTACCACACCATTCGATATGGACACATGGCAACCAACCGAGGACCAAACCTGTATAAGGGGCGCAACTCAAGGGATTTGCCTGATCCTAAATCGAGTCGACAGACCTACCTTAACTTAACCATTCCTAAAACTATACCTTACCCTAACCCTAACCCTAACCTTAACCATTTTACTAACCATACCTAACCTTAACCCTAAACCTTACCCTAACCCTAAACCTAACCCTAAACCTCTCTAAAAAATATACCTTACCCTAACCTTAACCCTAAACTTAACCATTTTACTAACCATACCTAACCCTAACCAATTTTCTAACCATACCTAACCTTAAACCCTAAACCTAACCTTAAACCACTCTAAAAAACTATACCCGACCCTAACCTCTACCCTAACCTTAACCATTTGACTAACTATACCTAACCCTAAAACCTACTCCACGGACAGACCACCTTTTAACCCTAATTATGGGTTAATCTACAAGTGGGCTACATGGGGCCTTCAACTTTGGCCGGCCGCGCCCAGACCCCTCTGGCCGACGCGCAAATGCTGTGGAGTGCAACCATCCCCTTCCCCCCTCGGTTTCCACGTGTCAGAGATGGAAGTGGATCAACCGCCTCAAAAATAGAAACCTAACCCTAACCCTAACCCTAACCCCTAACCCCTAACCCCTAAACCCTAACCCTAACCCTAACCCAACCCTAACCCTAACCCTAACCCTAACCCTCTGAAGAAAGCCATGAGGCTGAAACGTCAGGTCTTTGTTTGTTTTCTGTTTTTTTAAACTTTTTGGAAGCTCCTTTGACAGATGCCCTGCTTCATAAACCATACAAACAACAGCTATGGAACCTAGCGAATGAAGGCCTCTTGGACTAAATGCACTCGAAAAGCAAGTATCAGTGAGTACAAAGACCGAAACAGAGGACTAAGGTGAAGGACTTTTTAAAGAAAATCTTTTAACCTTTTAACCTTTTACTCTTTTAACCTTTTAACCTTTTACCTTGGAGCATTGCTAATTTTATGGACCCCCTTTTTTTTGGTTGGTGAATTACCACCAAAGCAGGTGTGGATAGCACAACATCTAGGGACTTTCATGATGTTAATTGTTTACATGTTTTATGTTTGGTGTTTTTTATGAAAATGTGAATTTTTTTCTCTCTAGTTCTGGATTGTTTTCTAAAAACGGCCTTGGACATAGTGGAGACTCAGTTGAGAACACTGTTGAGTACGGCTATATTTTATTTGTATTTTTTGATGGTGGGGGAGGATGATATTCCCTAGAGGAAATCGGTTTGGGCCTCTGGCCCATCCTATAGCATTGGGGGAGAATACACCCACCCTAGGCTCAGACATTCCCAAAACCTCTTTCGACCCTAAATTAACCAAACAATATTTTAAACTATTACAAGCTATCCACCATGCAGAAATTTTAACTGAATTGCAAGGGACCAGATCCTTTCCGCCTGGCATGATGAAACAGGTGGTCAGGCTTACAGCTTTTATCAAACCTTCCTCACCCAATTCAACCACCCTGGCACTGGTCAAGGAGAATACGGACCACTGGATGGACACCAATATGTGCATTTTAGTGGACCATTATGACTCAGTCCTGACAGCGGGGTTACTGGAGGTGGGGAGGTTTGATACCAATTCCTTTGAGCGAGCGGTTACTTGGGCAAGGGCTAGATACAAGCGTAAATTCACTCAGTCTTCAGTGACAACGTTACAGGCGATGCTTCCTAAGGCCAGTGTGGGTGCTAGTGAGGTGGTAGGCCCAGACCAGCTGACTATGGAGGCTTTTCCGCCCTTGTCCGGGGTCCTGTGTCCAGCTCCCAGTAACGTGGGGGGAATGGGAAATGTTAGGCCGGCCAGTGGGCTAGTCAACGGTGGGGCTAAAAACAGACCTAAAAGGAGCCCCCCTAGGAGGCCTCCCAGTCTACCAGCTCTAGAGCTTGAGCGGGGTAAAACTAATCTAGTCATGGCTGATATACATTCCCCGAGACCCCAAGTACTTACTGGAGACCCACTGACCACAGAGCTAGTGCCAGGTGGGGTGGATATTGGGAAACAAACACAGGTGAACGCGGCTTTTATTCACAGTCCTAAGAGGCTTTTATATAGTAATGTCATTTTAACATGCAGTAATACTATTTCCTCTCTATCTGACTCTGGCCAGGAGGTCCCCGGAGTTGGAGGGGAGCGGGACCCGTGTGGGGCTGCCCTTGGGACCCGAGAGGGGGATGAACATATGATGATAAGTGACGACAAAACGGAATCTTCTTTGAATACGTCCTTGTCTGAGCCCCCCGGGGAGTCCCACGTGGCGGCCGCTCCGGTCCTCCCGCTGCTGTTCTCTTCGGGGCCGTCACCTCTTGAACCAGGTCAGAGTAAAACATTGGGATCTGTTACAGTCGAAGTGAATCCAGGGGTTTCTTCTAACCCAGTGATTATTCTACCTGCCAGGGAGTCTACTTCTACCTGCTTTGAACCAGTTAGACACCCAAACTCTATTAGGAAAATTTGGGATTGGGAATTGACAATTAAAAAACCAATTGTGATAATTGGAGACTCTAATATCTCACGGATACCTAGATTTACTGACCCTAGAGTACAGGCAGATAGCTTCCCTGGTGCTACATTCCACCATCTAAAAGGGGTAGTAGAAAAGTTAGAACAATACCCAACAGTGGAGAAGGTGGTACTATCGGGGGGTTTAAACAACTGCCTGTCGAAACAGCTAGCGTTGACCTCCTGGAAGCAACTACAACAACTGCTAAAAATGGCCGAGAGTAAATTTCCGAATGCCATAATCTACGTGCCCATCATTAACTATTCAGACAGATTAGACAAACAACAACAGTCACTCTTGGATCAACTTAACCAAAAAATCCTAGAGCAATGCAACTATCTACCTGAGATAAGTAAACTTAGGTTTCACACACTGCCACGTGATCCAGTACATTGGACATCTGAAACAGGAAATATGATCTTTAACTCTTGGCTGGATAATTTAAACATGTAAGGGGAGAACAGTGCCTTGATACAGCTCCACACTCCAATATTACTAATCTCTCACACTCATACAGGCTCTCTAAGATGGAAAGAAAGGTATTGGAACGGGGATTGTCTTTCATCCCCACTCCGGGAATACTGGACAGGATGGAGCTTCGCAGGGACCTACACCTATACCATAGGAGGTTAAAATTGTTGGATCATTTTAATTATGAAACTGATATTCCTTTTGTGCCTTTTATAGATCCCTCGGTTTGGGAACCTAGAGTACAATCGGTATCTCCCCCCATTCAAACACTGATCAGGAAGGACCTGGATGCATTTAGGAGGTTCCGACCTGGGCCAGTCACTAGGGGTAATATTACGCAATTGGAGCTAGACATTATTAAATCGTTGGGATCCAATCAGAGTATAGTCATTAAACCTGCGGATAAAGGATCACAGATTGTAATCATGGACAGAGTACAGTATTTGTTGGAGGCTAACAGGCAATTGAACAACGCAAAAAATTATGTTCTATTAGACCACTCTATCCAATCTGAGACTCAAAACATGATCAAGGGGATATTGGGGGAATTGCTTGAAAAGCAGTTTATTACTTCCAAACAATATACTTACCTGTTGGGCCCTGAGATACCACGACCGCGACAATTTTATCTTCTTCCAAAAATTCATAAACCTTTGGAAGAGTGGTCTGTGCCCTTCCAGATCCCTAGTGGCCGCCCAATTGTTAGTGACTGTGGATCGGAATCGTATCGAATCGCTGAATATATTGACTATTTTATTAATCCGCTATCTCAGAAGCATGCCTCTTATGTTAAGGACACATATGATTTTGTTGACAAACTTAAAGGTCTCGAACTACCACTAGGGGCGTTCTTATTCTCTGTGGATATTAACTCATTATATACAAACATTGAAACTTCTTTGGGACTGCGGGCAGTAAAACAAGCCTTTGATAGGTTTCCTGACCCTCAGCGCCCGGATAAGGAGATCTTAGATCTGTTGGAATTAAGTCTTTTGAGGAATGACTTCAATTTTAATGATGAGTTTTATCTTCAGATCCATGGCACTGCCATGGGCAAGAAGTTTGCTCCAGCCTTTGCCAACTTATATATGGGTTTTTGGGAGGAGACAGCTTTTCTTAAATGTGAGACCCTTCCTTTACTATATCTCAGGTACTTGGATGACATCTTTGGAATTTGGGTGAGTTCTATGCAGGATTTTGAGTGTTTTTTAGAAACCCTCAATACACATCATCCTGCCATTACAACTTCTCATAATATACAAAGGGAAAAACTAGAATTTTTGGACACCCAGGTTTTCTTTGGAGGTTCAGATGGTTTAACTAAATCATTGGCAACTAAAGTCTTCTTCAAAGAGACCGATAGGCATGCCCTGCTACATAAAACAAGTTATCATCCAAAACATACCTTTAGAGGGATCATTAAATCTCAGCTGATCCGGTTCAATAGAATCTGTACATTGGGTGAGCACGTGGAGGAGGCCACAACCATCCTTTTTAGAGCTTTGGGGCCACGGGGATATTCCAAACGCTTCCTTAGGGGGATAAAGGCAGAGGTAGGAGAATTATTTGGCAGGGAAGGGGGTTACAATAAAATAGTTAAAACAAACAATTTGATACCCTTTGTTATAACATACTCTGGGAACCTGGGTGGATTTAATAGGACCTTGAGGTCTAATTTCAGGGAAGCTCAACAAGCGGTGGAAGGGCTGGCAGACTGGGAAGTAATCTCAGCCTACAGAAGAAACAAAAATCTCGGAGATAGGTTAGTCCACTCTGCCTTCCAGACGAAAGAGGCACCTAATAAATTTGATAAATATCTGGGGAGACCCAGATATATTGTTAATGCCTTCTCTGGACAGGGGTTCCCTATAAGACAGAGGGTCGAATTGTCCACTGCAAACTTGATCTATGGGATCAAGTGTAAATTGTGCCAAAAGATTTATATAGGAGAAACAAACAATACATTACTTGCCAGACTAAAACAACATTTATACTATATGGCTAAAGGTAATAAGAGTACGGTATTGTACTTGCATTTTGGCCTACATGCAGTGGAGGGTTTGAGTATTTTTGGGCTGGAAACAAATGGGAGCTGGTCCAGGACACAACGACAGGGGATGGAAAGAATTTGGATTGCGCGTCTTAACACGGTAGATCCTAAGGGCCTGAATGAAAAATATTAAATTTAGTTTGGCTTACTTACCTCATGAGAAGGGGCCTCTCCAGGACAGTGACATGGAGGATTGGGTGGGGGAGGTAGTGGGGGATGGTGGGAGAGCTGCCCATTATAAATGTTTATTTAATTATTTATGGATTTATTTTTATACTTTTTGAATATGGACTATAAATACGATGGCACTTATTTTTATATCCTTTTGAATTTTTCTCGTGTGGCGTGATTTTAATTTATGTATTGTTTGTGGAGATTTCTATAGCACTTTCTGAATTTAAAGCACTTCTATCTTTTAGTGTGGTATGATTTGTACATGGTTAAATAGCCATTGTTTGCTAACACTTATGATTGTCTTTTTCAGCTATTAATTTATTTATTCTTTTTGTTTGTTCATTGGGTGGTTCTCCTTACCGTAAGCCTAACCTTAACCCTTGCTCCCCCATACTTGCTCTTATTTTTCCTGACCTATACTCTAACCCTAAGCTAACCCTAATCCTAACCCTAACCCCGAGATCTTCATGCCTAACCTTAACCCTTGCTCCCCCATATTTGATCTTATGTTTCCTGACCTATACTCTAATCCTAACCCTAACCCTAACCCTGAGATTTTCATGCCTAACCCTAACCCTAACCCTCCATACTTGATCCTATTCTAATCCTGACCTATACTCTAATCCTAACCCTAACCATAACCTAACCTGAACTCTCACCTTTACCCCCAGCTCCTAAGTCCTAACCCTAATTTCTAACCCTAACCTAGACCCTCATGCCTAATTTTAATCCTTAGATTACAGCCCTGAGCGGAGCCCCTGGCTTTTATTATCTTTTTTAATGTGGAATCCCTGGTTCTTAACCTATCTTATTTATGATTATAATCTTAAATCCTGGTTCTGGTCTTTTTTTAAACCTATGTTTTTTTATATATATTTTTTTGGTTTTAGTCTTTAAAGTATCTTATACAATAGTCCAAACCATTTATTCTAAAGGGGTTGCCTGTGCCAGTGCATATCAGATTCGTCTGTTTTTCTTTGAACCTAACCCTAACCCTAACCCTAACCCTAACCCTAACCCTAACCCTAACCCTAACCCTAACCCTAACCCTAACCCTAACCCCTAACCCCTAACCCTAACCCTAACCCTAACCTTAACCTCTCCCCAAACCCCACGCCTAACCTTAACCTCTCCCCAAACCGCACGCCTAACCTTAACCTCTCCCCAAACCCCACGCCTAACCTTAACCTCTCCCCAAACCCTACTCCTAACCTTAACCTCTCCCCTAACCCCACGCCTAACCTTAACCTCTCCCCTAACCCCACGCCTAACCTTAACCTCTCCCCAAACCCCACGCCTAACCTTAATGTTTTCCATGACCCTAATCAGGGTTCTCATCCTAACTTAATCCCTACCTCCCTCCTTCACCCTAATCCTGACTCCCCTATGGAGAGTGATCTGCACCAATCACTAAACCGCAACACTTCCTCTGTCCCTTCTCCTTTGTCATCAATACTCAATCAACAGACAATTATCATCCCCCTAGTAACCACATTTTCACATAGAATCAGATCCCTACATCAATCAATCAAACACAACTTCTCTACAGTTCAGCACACTTACATACCACTCAAACCATACAGAATAATTTCAGCATTCAGAAAGAACAACAATTTAAAGGACCTCCTCACCAAAGCAAGATTCAGTGGTAAGCCACCACAAGACCCCAAATCTCACAATTTCCATTTTCGACAGATAAAGTTCATTACAAACATACACAGCCATACATCAGCACCAGTACAAGAATCCTATTCATTGAACACCCATAACGCCATTTATATCATTACATGCACACTCTGCAATAAACAATATATCGGAGAAACCAAACACACCATAGAAACCAGACTCAAACAACACCTGTATAACATTAAAAGGGCACACCTACAAACGACACTCATAACCCACTTCCAGGAGCACCCCATCACCCACCTTACCATATCAGGGTTACAGTCACATATAGGCTGGACCTGTGGGCAGCGAAAGAGGGTAGAACGGGAGTGGATCCAGCACCTACAGACAATAACGCCAAATGGCCTGAACGAGAGGTTTTAGAAAATGGGTTTTAACAGACAGGAAAATGGATGGAGAAGAACATGGTTTTATTTATATTTTATCTATACTCTATATATTTATGTTTTGCTCAGGTTTTAGTTTGGCATTTCCTTTTCTTAGGCTTTTCCTTTCTTTTAACAGAATAAAACAATAAAACCAACTAAATGCACAACATTGCTTTTATGTTCATATTTAACAACATTATGTTTGAATGAATCTTTCACCACATCGGCTCCTGCACTGTCACCCAGAAAAAGAGGCATTTTAGAACTTACTTCAGTTTAATTTATGATCTTAGGAGGACACCTACGGGCCTTTTTAAGTACTACACCTAATACAACAGCTCATCAGAAGAGGGATAAACAGGAGATTGGCCTGTGCACCGTAAAACAAACTAGTTGAAACGAAACACAATTATATTCAAAACCTAACCCCTAACCCTAACCCTAACCCCTAACCCCTAACCCCTAACCCTAACCCTTAACCCTTAACCCCTAACCCTTAACCCCTAACCCTAACCCTTAACCCCTAACCCTAACCCTTAACCCTAACCCAAGGTTTGACACCAATACAAAAATAAACCCTCTTAAACCTAACCCTAACCCTGACCCTGACCCTAACCCTAACCCTAACCCTAATTCCAACCCTAACCTTAACCCCTAGCTCCTAAATCCTAACCCTAATTCCAACCCTAACCTTAACCCCTAGCTCCTAAATCCTAACCCTAATTCCAACCCTAACCTTAACCCCTAGCTCCTAAATCCTAACCCTAATTCCAACCCTAACCTTAACCCCTAGCTCCTAAATCCTAACCCTAATTCCAACCCTAACCTTAACCTCTATATCCTCATACCTAAAACCTTACCTCTTAGACCACGCTCTGAGCTTGGCTCCTGGGCTCCATTCTTAGTTCTGAATCACAGGTTTTTAACCCAAGCCTTATTTTACATTCTGATTCTGGTCGTTTTTTATATATATATATATATATATTTTTTTAGTCATTAAAGTATTTTATACAATAGTCTAAACCATCTATCCTAAAGGGGTTGCCTGTGCCAGTGCATATCAGATTCGTCTGTTTTTCTTTGAACCTAACCTAGCCCGCGCCTGGCATTTTATACATTATTTGTTTTTTTTAAAAGACTTCTCTGACTGAATTGTTTTAGTATTTTTATTGTCTTAATTTGTTTGTCGGTCACAATGATTGAACACCTACCCTAATTGGGACGGTTGATGGGAGGAGAATGGGGGTGATGGACGGAGGACTAAGCCATACATGTGTCTTGGGAAGAATAGATCCGCCCCCTCAATTCCCCATATTAACACAGGTGTTGGTGACTACTCATTACCTCTGAAGAAAGCTATGATGCTGAAACGTCAGGTCTTTGTTTGTTTTCTGTTTTAAAACTTTTGAAAGTTCCTTTGACAGATGTCTTGCTTCAACAAACCATACAACAACAGCCATGGAATTTAGCTTATGAAGGCCTCTTGGACTGAAAATGCACTCGAAAGGAAGCATATGAGTGGAGTGCACCCCCTCCCTTCCCCCCTCCGGTTTCCACGTGTCAGAGATGGAAGTGGATCAACCGACTCAAAACTAGAAACCAAACACTAGCCAGTCACGCTGCATTGCCTGCCGAGGGATCTGGACGCAGCAAGCCAAGGAAATTTTCATCCCTTAAATTTACTGGGATCATCTTAAATCTGGCCTTTTCTAGGGGTGTTGGTTCTCCACCCATTATACTTCTCCAAGGAATGGTTTGATGGTAAACAGGTTAAATATTATCATTAGATCAAATACAACCTAAAATAGCTTTACCAGGTCTCTGAAGGACATTACTTCTGAAACCTCCACCAACACATACTTCCGACCTGAGAAACCACAAGAACGACGGATAACTCAAGATCCACCTACTCCTAGTCTTCTCCACTTCAAACCAAGATTTTGTATCCAAAGACCAAGAATTCTACAACTACCACCTGACCCTCGGATGAACATCACCTCCTCTACTTTTTTCAACTAAGAGGCATCTTTTTATCACCAAAGACCCTGGATTCAACCACCACACACTTCAACTAAGAGGCATCTTGTTATCACCAAAGACCCTGGATTCAACCACCACACACTTCAACTAAGAGGCATCTTGTTATCACCAAAGACCCTGGATTCAACCACCACACACTTCAACTAAGAGGCATCTTGTTATCACCAAAGACCCTGGATTCAACCACCACACACTTCAACTAAGAGGCATCTTTTTATCACCAAAGACCCTGGATTCAACCACCACACACTTCAACTAAGAGGCATCTTGTTATCACCAAAGACCCTGGATTCAACCACCACACACTTCAACTAAGAGGCATCTTGTTATCACCAAAGACCCTGGATTCAACCACCACACACTTCAACTAAGAGGCATCTTTTTATCACCAAAGACCCTGGATTCAACCACCACACACTTCAACTAAGAGGCATCTTTTTATCACCAAAGACCCTGGATTCAACCACCACACACTTCAACTAAGAGGCATCTTTTTATCACCAAAGACCCTGGATTCAACCACCACACACTTCAACTAAGAGGCATCTTTTTATCACCAAAGACCCTGGATTCAACCACCACACACTTCAACTAAGAGGCATCTTGTTATCACCAAAGACCCTGGATTCAACCACCACACACTTCAACTTGTCCTTTAGAAGGGCATCACCTTTTTTCTATTTTTCTCACAAAAAAATTGTTTTAAATATTTAAAAATTTAAGAAAAATAAAAAAATTAAAAAATATATATATACTAATAATAAAATAATTAAAAAAAATAATATATATATATCATGCTTTTTACATCCGTTAAAAATTGGACCTTACAAGACCTACCCAACCCCTCACCTAACCCGCCTACCCTAACCATTCCTTACACTAATCCTAACCCTAACCTTAGCCCTAACCTTTACTGCTATCCTAGCCCTAACCCCTCTGTGTGTGTGTGTATGGGTATATGTATCTGTGTCTGACCTTATGTTGTTAACCTTGTCTGTCTCTTATAATGTACTGTGATCCCTATTTTGTGTCTGTCCCTTATAATGTACTGTGATCCCTATTTTGTGTCTGTCCCTTACAATGTATTGTGATCCCTGCTTTGTCACACTCCACGCTTCATTCATACCATATAACATGTTGAAAACCTTGTGTCACTACCAGGTTGTACTTTTATCATATTGGGTCTCCATTGTATTGTTGTTAGGTGTGCTTGACCTCTACTCTAACTGCCCATCCACTTTACTGCATCCCTATTCCACTCTCACCTCTATCAGAACCCTCCACACTGTAACCTGTTACCGGCTATCTTACCTAGTAACAGTGCAGACCAATTAAAATAACCTAAGCCACTTGGGCTACACATGCACATACCAGAGAGGCATCACTCCTCACAACTTTACAGGGAGACCACCAGACAGGCAGCATTCTACTCCACACACCCAACCAGGACTACAATCAAGGCAAGTAAATCACATAGTACACTGTACTGTATATGTAGATATATATACATTTTTACCACTTTTTGCACCTTTTATTTCAATTTTATTTTTATATATTCTCCCTGCTACCTGATGAAGCCGAGCAAGGCAGAAACGCATCGTGGCTGGGCTGCCCCTAGACCCGTTGTGCAGCTGTAAGGAAGGCAGGTTCCACACGGACTTCAGGGGTAGCTCCTTTTGGCTACTATTTTATTTGTACACTTTTCTTTCCTTAATTGGAGTTTTACACAGCTCTCATACACACAACACACTAGGATGAAGTGGAGTGTGACTTTGTATGTTACCCCTCACTACTTGTGGTGATATATGTGTATGCTTCTGTATATGTTAAAAATATGTGTATAGCCATATCCCCTCTTATGTTCATGTGTGTTTGCATGTGTACCCCCACCCCACCCTCGGTCCCAACCCTACAGACAGACAGACACTAACGCTCAGCCATCGCACCACAGGGCCTTTTTACCATTAGGTTACCCTAAAAATACATAGGTGACCATTAGGACCGTTAAAATAGATCTTTAATAGCATTTCAGAGTTACCGTGACCACGGACTCTTAAAAATGTACTTTATACTTGTGCTAAATGATCCCTTGGATCCTGTACCAATAATCACTAGGGAACTAATATATTTAACAATATTTCTTTTCTTTTCTTTGGGTTACCATGACCATGGACCCTTGACGAAAATAAACTATAAAATAGAACATAAATAACTAAAATTACAAACAAACAAACCCTCACCAACCCACCATCCTTCCAAAATACCTCTCATCTACACCCACCAGCACCCCCAACGGACGAGAACCTTTTTTCTCCAACTACTCTTGGGACCCCGGCCTTGGCGACTCCCCCGCAGCGATTACACCCTAAGCAATTAGGCCCTTCCATACACCAAGCAAGAAGACAGGAGGAAATGGAAGAGACCGGACTCCTTCGGGACCCCTCGTGGTCCTGTTGGCAGACCTATCGGCACAACCCCCCCAGCTCCACACAAACAGGAGACTCACGTACCGCGCTGGACGACTATCTACCCCAGTTTAGAATTGGATTGGCAGTATGTCCAGTAGCGCGCGTTTCATCCTAGCGGGTTGGGGCAGCTAAAAGTGGGGCTTTCGGGTCGGGCGCTGCGGCTGGAGGCTCGCGTCGGCTGTGTAATCCCTGGGGTGCCCAGATTATGTCTGGCGGAGAATTGGATCCCACAGAACAATTCTTCACTGGGGGACCCCTTACCCCGCCGCACTTAGCCTGGACAACCGATCCACTTTTTTACCTGGACTACGAAAAAATTCACTGTCTAGGGATGACATACCACTGGTACGCTACGATCCTGGAAGGGAGTAGCTCCATGGGTCACTATCACCCGAACCACTGAATCACCTACGACCGAGATGGTGGGGATGGACACATGGCCATCGACTATGACTCCTGGCAGACGTACGATACAAAAGCCAGAGGAAGTTTGCCTGATCCTAAACCCTCCATACACCTACCGAAACGCAGGACGGAACTCCAAGGGTGGATGCATGACAACCGTAAAGAGGCCTTGCCTTCTGGGTTTTTGTCTGCTCAAACCAATGGCAGTTCAATGACTAACCACTCGACAGGGACACATGGCAACCAACTGAGGTCCGGACCTGCTCAAGGTACGCAACTCGACGGTTTTGCCTGATCCTATGCCGAGTATACCCATACAGACCAGCTGGATTCGACTAGACATGGGTTAATTCAGAGTTAGGATCCTGGAAGGGAATAACTCCTAATTACACACATGATTGAAAACATCCAGGACCTAAAGACTGACGAACACGGAAGTAAATACATAGACAACGTGGAGCTAAGAGAGAAGGATCCGATGGGGAGTAAACTCCTAGGTTGCACTATGCTTTCCATATCCGTTGACAAGCGGACCTGGACTTCTTGACCACACCACTCGATATGGACACATGGCAACCAACCGAGGACCAAACCTGCATAAGGGGCACAACTCAAGGGATTTTGCCTGATCCTACATCGAGTCGACAGACCTACCTAAACTTAACTATTCTAAAAACTATACCTGACCCTAACCCTAACCCTAACCTTAACTATTCTAAAAATCCATACCTAATCTTAACCCTTAACCCTAACCCTAACCATTCTAAAAACTATACCTTACCCTAACCTCAACCCTAACCCTAACCACCCTAACCCTACACCCTAACCCCTAGCCCTTAACCCTTAACCCTAAACCCTAACCCATAATATAATAGAGACAGTAGATCTAGCCTGGTCTGTCGTTATATAATAAAGACAGTAGATGTGGCTGGTCTGTCATAACATAGAGACAGTAGAACTTTCTGGTCTGTCGTAATTTAATAGAGACAGTAGATGTAGCTGGTCTGTCATAATATATTAGAGACTGTAGCTGTTCTGCCAAATTATAGAAGAGACAGTAGATCTAGTTAGTCTGTCATAGTTTAATAGAGACAGTAAATCTAGCTGGTCTGTCATAGTATAATAGAGACAGTAGATCTAGCTGGTCTGTCATAATATAATAGAGACAGTAGATCTAGCTAGTCTGTCATAATATAATAGAGACAGTAGATCTAGCTGGTCTGACATAATATAATAAAGACAGTAGATCTAATCTGGTCTGTCATAATATAATAAAGACAGATCTAATCTGGTCTGTCATAATATAATAAAGACAGTAGATCTAGCTGGTCTGTCATAATATAATAAAGACAGTAGATCTAGCTGGTCTGTCATAATATAATAGAGACATTCGATCTAGCTGGTCTGTCATAATATAATAGAGACATTAGATCTAGCTGGTCTGTCATAATATATTTGAGACTAGATGTAGCTGGTCTGTCATAATATAGAAGAAAAGGTGATGTAGCTGGGATGTTATAATATAATAGAGACAGTAAATCTAGCTTGTCTTTCGTAATATAATTGAGATAGTAGACCTAGATGGTCTGTCATAATATAATAGAGACAGGTGATCTATCTAGCCTTACACGCCTGCTGTTCCAGTGCCTTACACCCTATCTGGATTATTGACCCCTGCCTGCCTTGACCTTTCATTTGCCTTTTAAAGAATACACTTTAGTTTCTTCAACACTGTCTGCACCTGGGTCTTAAAACGTGATAGTATGAACTGGCCATGACTGACCCAGTAGACTTGGACCAGCTCTGCAACACCATCTCCTCCCAAGGAGCCACCATTGGAAGGCACGAGTTCTCTTCGCGGTCTGAAAGAAGGGTTCCAGGCCGTGGGCAAACGTCACAAGCTAGCATTGGACACATTGCAGGAGAAATTCTGTGGGCTGTCTACTAGGCAGCCTACCACGACGGTAACCTTCCAGCCCCTCAGTAACCCGGTTTCCCGTGAACCCCACTTACCTCCCCCGGAGCACTTGATGGAGAGTTGGGCACCTGTCGGGTGTTTCTCGCTCAGTGTTCCTTCGTCAGGGAGCTGCAGCATTCCTCCTTCCCCTCGGACCTCTCTAAGATAGCGTACCTCATCACGCTGATGTCCGGGAGGGCCTTCGTCTGGGCTACGGCCGTTTGGGAAGAACAGTCAGCTGTATGCTTCAGTCTGGAGGGTTTCATGGCGGAGGTGAAAAAAGTTTTTGCGGTTCCTGTGTCCGGGAGAGAGGCTGCCTGGAAGTTACTCCAGCAGGACTCCCTCAGTGTGGCAGACTATGCAGTGTATTTCCGCACGTTAGCAGAGGGTGCCTGGAACCCAGAAGCACTGTTCTACACGTTCCTGCACGGATTATCGGAGGAAGTAAAGGACGAGCTTGCAGCCCGGGAACTACCAACAGATCTCGACTCACTCATCACCTTATACATCTGTGATCAATGGACGGCTACGGGAACTTAGGAGGGAGAAGTTTGATTGCAGTCCCAATCGCTCACTCAAGGATCCCAACCTTGCATCTGATGACCTCCGGAAGTCCCAGAGAGGATCCGAGCTTACCCAAGTTCGTCAAAGAGCCTCCGAAGACAGCCAATTTACCTCTTCCCGAGCCGATACAGCTCGGCAGGGCTAGACTGTCTCCAGGCGAACGCAGACTTGACACCCAGAGCTGTCTGTATTGCGGTACTGCCGGTCATTATGTGTCTACCTGTCCCTTCAAGAGACCTATCTCATTTGTACGAATGAGTACTGTGGTGGATCTTAGGGACAATTCTGCTTCTCCCCCGTCTCCATGCCACCATGCTGTGAGGGGGACCAGTCCAAGTCTCTCCAGATACTCATTGATTTAGGGGCCGATATGAGTCTTATGGACTGATCAACTCTGTGCGAAGGAGGTGTCATGCTGCATGAGGTAAATGGTCATACCAGATACTGACTGATTTTCTGATCCAAGCCCTATTTATTTTTATTTTTTTAAAGGTATCTGTGACCAATAGACGTATATCTGTATTCCCAGTTATGCGAAATACAAAGATTAGGGCCTAATGAATTTATTTCCTTAAACTCGTTGATATTTTTGTTCAGTGTAGTATCAGAGCCCTTTTGAATTTCACCTATAGTTTGTCTTCTGTAAAGTAGAGATGGGTATTTGACTTGGTATGGTAACATTCTACATTTGTCTTACACAGACAATGATTTAACATAACTCAGACATGAATTATTAACCAAATCAGTTTATTATGCATGAAGGAATCCCTTGCCTCGGTCTCTCTCTGCAGACACAAACCCAACATTAAATACATGACTTGGCAGGAATTCAGCATAGTTCACCATTGTTGCACATGCTTTAATAAAATGATAGATATATTTACAAGCGACTTCTTTCCCAAATTTGAACATTCCCCGATCCCACCCCACAGCACTTTCAACATTCCTTTTGAAATTCACCCACATTTAAAAAAAATAAAAATAAAAATAAAAACATGGGGCTTTTGGCCAATACAACACAGAAATATATGGAGTTCATCATTAACTACATAAATATGGCAGTAACACGGAGGTCTATATATGTACACATACAAGGTTGTGATGTGGGGAGTCTCTCTCAGACAGAGCATGCCTTCATCTGATACCTCTAAAGCAGACTGCTCTTAGAACACCTCCAAGATAAAGAACTAATAAACAGGAAGGGTACAATAGTTTTACAAATCTCCCACTTATTTTTCTTTTTAGACTGGTCAGGATTTTAGTAGTATAAAACAAAATAAGGCACAATTAATACTTTGACCATTTCATGTCCAGGGGATTGTACAGACATCTAGTAGTGTGGCTTGGAAATGGTTGATTGATTAGAACTGTCTGCCAGCTGACCTTCCCTTTGTATTCCCAATCAAACAATCTGAGTGGTTCTAAATATGTTACTACCCCCCCCCCACACATAGAATCACATGGAACCCCACAAACAGAACGAGATGTTGACAGAGAGAACCTAGTAGTGTACACACTACCAACACAGGAACATATAACTCACCTCCCATTGCCTTTGGTTAGGCCACAGCACTGCCTTTTCAATTGGGGAAAGTTAAACAAATGTTTTTTTCTTCAACAAAAGTCCCACAGGCAATCGATTAATTGATTGATAAGGTTCAAATCGAATGCTAAAGCAGTTGAGGGGAGGGATAAGAACAAAACTAAAAGCTCTCCCTTTCCACCCAGTCTTCTCTGACCATCACAACCTCTCAGCTTGACAACCACTCTGTTTCTGTTTACATGAAGAGAACCGTGACATCACAAGGAAAATTCTAGCATTCTAGCAATGTTTTCTTTCTTTTCCTTTTTCAGATATTCTAACAGCACAAAACCCAGACAAGTTAATGTCCTTCAAATCCCCCTGAAACAGTTTGTCAACATTGGTTTCTGTTGGTGGTGATCTGTATGGTGGAGGGGAAGAGTCAGTCCAGAGCCCGCCCACTGGACCATCCAATCAGAGGAGGAAGAATGGCTGGGGAGGGAAGGCGGGGGAGAGAGGAGGGCGGGGAAGGGGCAGGCGGGCGCTGGCAGCTGTTTGGGTCCTGGCTTTGGTTGGTGGTGTGAACAGAACAGAGCAGGGCAACAGTTCAGTCATGTTTCAGGTGGTCCTTGATGTCCTCTTCATCCGTGTATTCTGAAGGCTCATCCCCGGGCTTTAATAGCCGACCAACATAATCATATTTTTCTGTAATGCGAGATCACAGGGGTCAAATCAAACTGCACTCTGAATCCTCATCTTCAATGGGCTTCAATATAGCCATACATATATATCTTTATAGCCTACATATATCTTTATATCCATACATATCCTACATACAGTACTAGTCAAAAGTTTGGATGCACCTACTCATTCAAAGGTTTTTCTTTATTTTTACTATTTTCAACATTGTAGAATAATAGTGAAGACATCAAACTATGAAATAACACATGAAATCATGCAGTTACCACAAACATGGCATTCTCTCAACCAGCTTCACCTGGATTGCTTTTCCAACAGTCTTGAAGGAGTTCCCACATATGCTGAGCATTTGTTGGCTGCTTTTCCTTCACTCTGCGGTCCAACTCATCCCAAACCATCTCAATTGGGTTGAGGTTGGCCGATTGTGGAGGCCAGGTCATCTGATGCAGCACTCCATCCCTCTCCTTCTTGGTCAATTAGCACTTACATAGCCTGGAGGTGTGTTGGTTTGTTGTCCTGCTGAAAAACAAATGATAGTCCCACTAAGCACAAACCAGATGGGATGGCGTATCGCTGCAAAATGCTGTGGTAGCCATGCTGGTTAATTGTGCCTTGAATTCTAAATAAATCACAGAGAGTCACCAGCAAAGCACCCCCATACCACCTCCTCAATGCTTCACAGTGGGAATCGCACATGCGGAGATCATCTGTTCACCTACTATTCGTCTCACAAAGACACGGCGGTTGGAACCAAACATCTCAAATTTGGACTTATCAGACCATAGGACATTTCCACAGGTTTAATGTCCATTGATCGTGTTTCTTGGCCCAAGCATGTCTTCTTCTTATTGGTGTTCTTTAGTAGTTGTTTCTTTGCAGCAATTCGACCATGAAGGCCTGATTCATGCAGTCTCCTCTGAACAGTTGATGTTGATGTGTCTGTTACTTGAACTCTGTGAAGCATTTATTTGGGCTGCAATCGGACGCTAGTAACTCTAATGAACGTATCCTCTGCAGCAGAGGTAACTCTGGGTCTTCCTTTCCTGTGGCGGTCCTTACTAGAGCCAGTTTCATCATAGCACTTCATGGTTTTTGCAACCGGACTTGAAGAAACTTTCAAAGTTCTTGACATTTTCTGGATTGACTGACCTTCATGTCTTAAAGTATTGATGGACTGTCGTTTCTCTTTGTTTATTTGAGCTGTTCTTGCCATAATATGGACTTGGTATTTTACCAAATAAGGCTATCTTCTGTATACCAACCCTACCTTGTCACAACACAACTGAATGGCTCAAACGCATTAAGGAAAGAAATTCCACAAATTAACTTTTACCATTCCAGGTGACTACCTCATGAAGCTGGTTGAGAGAATACCAAGAGTGTGCAAAACTGTCATCAAGGCAAAGTGTGGCTACTTTGAAGAATCTCAAATATAAAATATATTTTGAATTGTTTAACACTTTTCTGGTTACTACATGATTCCATGTGTTATTTCATTGTTTGATGTCTTCACTATTATTCTACAATGTAGAAAATAGTCAAAATAAAGAAAAACCGTTGAATGAGTAGGTGTCCAAACATTTGACTGGTACTGTATAGTTCATTTCCTTTATAACATACCCATGAACTGCATCTCCCACTCTCTGACTGACTCCATCTGAACAGCGTTGAGGTCTGACAGGTCATCATACTCCTCCCTCAGGGCATCTTTCTCCAAACAGAACGTGGCCAGACCCCTCGATGCATCCCGGCCCGCAAAGATACCATATGGACCGTCTGTAGGGAGAGAGACAGTTCAGTAAACAGAATCTATTCCTACTGCATCTAACTGTATGGTTCAGTTCTAGAAAGACCGTCTGTAGGGAGAGGCAGTGCAGTAAACAGAATATGGTTCTACTAAAGAAATGATATAGAATGGCACTGTAATGGATACATGTAATGTCTGAATGACCTAGAACTGTACTTCAACAATATAGAATGGCACTGTAATGGATACATGTAATGTCGGAATGGAAATTATAGTGATGACACACCAGTGAATGATTGGAAGTTTTGTATTTGTACAAATGTAAATGAGTAAGAAGTGTTTGTGTCCATGATAGGCCTTCAAGACATTAAGTAGCCTAAATACAGTGATGGACCGTTAAGTAGCCTAAATACAGTGATGGACCGTTAAGTAGCCTAAATACAGTGATGGACCGTTAAGTAGCCTAAATACAGTGATGGACCGTTAAGTAGCCTAAATACAGTGATGGACCGTTAAGTAGCCTAAATACAGTGATGGACCGTTAAGTAGCCTAAATACAGTGATGGACCGTTAAGTAGCCTAAATACAGTGATGGACCGTTAAGTAGCCTAAATACAGTGATGGACCGTTAAGTTGATAGATACAGTGATGGACTAAAGTAGGCTAAATACAGTGATGGACCGTTAAGTAGGCTAAATACAGTGATGGACCGTTAAGTAGCCTAAATACAGTGATGGAGAATTAAGTAGGCTAAATACAGTGATGGACCGTTAAGTAGACTAAATACAGTGATGGACCGTTAAGTAGCCTAAATACAGTGATGGAGAATTAAGTAGACTAAATACAGTGATGGACCGTTAAGTAGGCTAAATACAGTGATGGACCGTTAAGTAGGCTAAATACAGTGATGGACCGTTAAGTAGGCTAAATACAGTGATGGACCGTTAAGTAGACTAAATACAGTGATGGACCATTAAGTAGACTAAATACTAGAGGTCGACCGATTAATTAGGGCCGATTTCAAGTATTCATAACAATCGGAAATCTGTATTTTTTTTATCTTTACACCTTTATTTAACTTGGCAAGTCAGTTAAGAACACACTCTTATTTTCAATGACGTCCTAGGAACGGTGGGTTAACTGCCTCGTTCAGGGGCAGAACGACAGATTTTTACCTTGTCAGCTCGGGGGATTCAACCTTACAGTTAACTAGTCCAACGCTCTAACCACCTGATTACATTGCACTCCACGCGAATGCAGTAAGCCAAGGTAAGTTTCTAGCTAGCATTAAAATTATCAATGCCTTTCTTAAAATCAATACACAGAAGTATATATTTTTAAACCTGCATATTTACCTAAAAGAAATCCAGGCTAGCAGGCAATATTAACCAGGTGAAATTGTGTCACTTCTCTTGCGTTCATTGCACGCAGAGTCAGTGTATATGCAACAGTTTGGGCCGCCTAATTTGCCAGAATTCTACGTAATTATGACATAACATTGAAGGTTGTGCAATGTAACAGGAATATTTAGACTTATGGATGCCACCCGTTAGATAAAATACGTAACAGTTCCGTATTTCACTGAAAGAATAAATGTTTTGTTTTCGAGATGATAGTTTCCGGATTCGACCATATTAATGACCTAAGGCTCGTATTTCTGTGTGTTATTATGTTATAATTAAGTCTATGATTTGATAGAGCAGTCTGACTGAGCGGTGGTAGGCACCAGCACGCTCGTAAGCATTCATTCAAACAGCACTTTCGTGCGTTTTGCCAACAGCTCTGCTGTTTATGACTTCAAGCCTATCAACTCCTGAGATGAGGCTGGTGTAACCGATGTGAAATGGCTAGCTAGTTAGCGGGGTGCGCGCTAATAGCTTTTCAAACGTCACTCGCTCTGAGACTTGGAGTGGTTGTTCCCCATGCTCTGCAAGGGCCGCAGCTTTTGTGGAGCGATGGGTAACGCTGCTTCGAGGGTGGCTGTTGTCGATGTGTTCCTGGTTCGAGCCCAGGTAGGAGCGAGGAGAGGGACGGAAGCTATACTGTTACACTGGCAATACTAAAGTGCCTATAAGAACATCCAATAGTCAAAGGTTAATGAAATACAAATGGTATAGAGAGAAATAGTCCTATAATAACTACAACCTAAAACTTCTTACCTGGGAATATTGAAGACTCATGTTAAAAGGAACCACCAGCTTTCATATGTTCTCATGTTCTGAGCACGGAACTTAAACGTTAGCTTTCTTACATGGCACATATTGCATTTTTACTTTCTTCTCCAACACTTTGTTTTTGCATTATTTAAACCAAATTGAACATGTTTCAATATTTATTTGAGGCTAAATTGATTTTTATTGATGTATTATATTAAGTCAAAATAAGTGTTCATTCAGTATTGTTGTAATTGTCATTATTACAAAAAAACAAAAACAAAAATCGGCCGATTAATCGGTATCGACTTTTAATGGTCCTCCAATAATCGGTATCGGCATTGAAAAATCATAATCGGTCGACCTCTACTAAATACAGTGATAGAAGTGCATCATAAAACCCTTGAATGAGTAGGTGTCCAAACTTTTGACTGGTACTGTATATAAATTAAATCAAATAGCCTCGTACACAAACCAAAACATTTCAAATGTTCAAATCAAAAGGCTATTGCACAGAAAAACGTGGACCCTAACCACACTTCAGAAGCACTGGACAGCAACATAATAAACTAAAGCATTGATCATTGGGAACGAGATCAGAATGACTGCTAACTGTAATAATTCAAGGGTAGCATAGCTAAAAATCAGTTCAAATCAAAAGACCTGATTAATATGACATCAACAACGCAGCCACATCCCCGTTCCCCGGTGCAGACACATTCAGAAATCAAAATATGGTTTTCAAAGATGCAATACTCATGATCATTTTAAGGAGAACAAAAACAAATTTGCCTACATTTGAACACCACCACAGAAGCTTTGGGTATCTTCCCAATTAAGTAGCCTAGTTTTGTTGTTGGCTACTTGAAGAGAACTAGAGCCCATCACTCGCAGCTCACCTCTTCCAATGCATTGTGGGAAAGTGCACATCTAATCCTACTAGATGAAGAGCGGAGGTGAGTACAACATCCTGGCATTTAAACCATACTAGATGAAATGTTGCATACTATAAAACATTTATTTTGGCATACTGAGAATGCGTCATGCGCAACTGTGTTGTTTCACGCTATTGGTTGATTTTGGTTGGCTCCTCCCCATATCTGATTATCATCTGTTGTCATACACATTTAGGCTTTGACGTCAGGCATTTAAAGTATACTTGATTTTTAAAATGTCACATTTAAACAAAATTATTTTGCATACTCGAACGGCCTACTATTTAGGACGCAAGTGTGGGTATTCGGACACGGCCAGAGAGAGTGATAAGAATATATAGTCTGGTTCAGGAAGGGAATGTCTATAGAAGGTGTTCCTCAAGTACTGCAAGAAGTAGTGCCAGAGGTGGTTTGACTTAACATCAGAAGCTCCTGTAGGTGTCTGTGGCGATGTCTGCCCACTTGCCCTTCAGCACAGGCATCATGACCCCCAGCACGGCCTGAACATTGAAACACCCCTCTCTCGCTCTTCTCTCCACTTGTCCTGCTGTAGGACACAGAGAAGATGAAGGTAGTACCTGCAAGAGGACGTTGTGGATGACAACGGAAAAGCTCCGAGACCCAAGCCAGCCGCCACTGACATAACAGGTGTGCCACAAATGACTTGGCTGGCTAGGCTACCTAGACCTTTTCATTCCAAATTATTGACTGAAATTAACCTAACATAGTGACGACATATAACATATTGAATTTGGCCTTTACTACAATAGCCCATAAACGCATTGAACAACACATTCAGAAATGGCAAAAAAGACAGTCAAAAAATAAGTTTAAGTGTCAGTCCTATATATAGGAGATAAGAAAACACATATTTCCTGAGTTTTCTGGACACAATTAACCCCTTATTTTTGCTGGCACAAAACTACTTCCATTAGTTTGTATGGGTTACCTTCATACAGGTCCCGTGACACTTGTAAAGCAAAACAAAGAACAACATCGTGTTCGTCAGAGTCTCCCCTTTCCATAGAGTGGTCACAATAGTTTGTAGGTCAAACTACTCGGATGCAACAGACGTTTGTGTGAGAAGAGCGATTTCCAGGATGTCTCTAGCTCTGCCACCTTTCACCACAGATGTGATGTCTCTTGGTCTGACAAACACCACTCTAGCTCTGCCACCTTTCACCACAGATGTGATGTCTCTTGGTCTGACAAACACCACTTTAGCTCTGCCACCTTTCACCACAGATGTGATGTCTCTTGGTCTGACAAACACCACTCTAGCTCTGCCACCTTTCACCACAGATGTGATGTCTCTTGGTCTGACAAACACCACTCTAGCTCTGCCACCTTTCACCACAGATGTGATGTCTCTTGGTCTGACAAACACCACTCTAGCTCTGCCACCTTTCACCACAGATGTGGAAGACCGACATCGGCGGATGGGGTGGATTGACACGCAGCCCATGAAGATATCTCTAGCTTAAACTGATGGATTTTGATGGGGATTTTTTTTAAATGTTACTTAGATTGACGCATGGGTGTGTCAATAGACTCAAGGATTAATTGATGGAAATTCTAGTGCATGACATGTGACCGTCATGCTTATCGGTCTAAAGGTTAATTTGCATAATATAGTGGAATTTACTTGGCGTGTGTGTATTTTGATTAGTCTACATAATGACTATCTTAATAACACATCACACAGCCTATTTTGAGCGGGATTTCTCTTGCAGCTCCTCAGCTGGTTGCTGCTGGAGGAAATGTCCATGTATAAGCCCATTCATTGCATAACAATGCTAAATGTAATCGTGTGTTAAAAACAGTTTGGTGCTACTCCTGCTATTTTTATTTCTCAACTGGTAGCCTAATTGAAGCGTGCCTCACATTCACGTGAATGCAATAGGCTATCAGCCCATCCACACCACTTCACAATGTGAGCTGGAGGAAGTATGCATTTTGAAAACATAGGCCGACTTGTTTGAAACCTGAATGTTTTACTCGATATTACGAGGCATGTCTTGTCTTGCTTCAACGTAGCCTATAGGCAAATCCCACCATGGAAACATGGAGTCAATTCTATTAGAAACACTTCAAGGTTGGGGAAGCTTTTTATCCTACCATTTCTACCGATCTGTAGTTACGATTTTCAAATCAGCATTTTCGTGGAAGTTTCGTTTCTCAAAATCACTGTCACGTTGTTAATCATAAAAATCAGAATTAAATAAAAATCCAAAAGATAAAATTCAACTAATACGAGATCAGCCTCTGCCATAAATACACATTGATACACTGGAGGTTAAAGAAATGAGCGCATAAATACACTAGAGCCATCATTCTGGAGATACACACCATATCTCCACCACACCCCTCCTCATTCTGGAGATACACACCATATCTCCACCACACCCCTCCTCATTCTGGAGACACACACCATATCTCCACCACACCCCTCCTCATTCTGGAGACACACACCATATCTCCACCACACCCCTCCTCATTCTGGAGACACACACCATATCTCCACCACACCCCTCCTCATTCTGGAGATACACACCATATCTCCACCACACCCCTCCTCATTCTGGAGACACACACCATATCTCCACCACACCCCTCCTCATTCTGGAGACACACACCATATCTCCACCACACCCCTCCTCATTCTGGATACACACACCATATCTTCACCACACCCCTTCTCATTCTGGAGACACACACCATATCTCCACCACACCCCTCCTCATTCTGGATACACACACCATATCTTCACCACACCCCTCCTCATTCTGGATACACACACCATATCTTCACCACACCCCTCCTCATTCTGGATACACACACCATATCTTCACCACACCCCTCCTCATTCTGGATACACACACCATATCTCCACCACACCCCTCCTCATTCTGGAGACACACACCATATCTTCACCACACCCCTCCTCATTCTGGAGACACACACCATATCTCCACCACACCCCTCCTCATTCTGGAGACACACACCATATCTCCACCACACCCCTCCTCATTCTGGAGACACACACCATATCTCCACCACACCCCTCCTCATTCTGGAGACACACACCATATCTCCACCACACCCCTCCTCATTCTGGACACACACCATATCTCCACCACACCCCTCCTCATTCTGGAGACACACACCATATCTCCACCACACCCCTCCTCATTCTGGAGACACACACCATATCTCCACACACCCATCCCCTTCTTCTTGTCTCAACATTTTAAATTATACTCTAGACACATTATCTTCATATTTTAGATGCTTTTCACTGACAGCAGCACCTCAATCAGCTAGACGTATTGCCACGCACGCTGGCCGAATTGTGGGATTCCCAAATAGGCATAGGCCTACAAACTTGTGACTGAAACAATACACAGCTATTTACATTTTTTGGTATGCTAATGATCCTCGATTCCTCTGTGGCTAATTCATGTATTTTGAATGATTTTATTTATTTCAGTATAGGCAGGAGCAATTATATAACTTTCGCAAATGTATTTCAATTTACCTAGCATATTGGACGTACCAGCTATGAAAGACTTGCTCATATACCATCTCTCTCCTGTTCTATTGGTTTTCATATCAACTTTCTTCCGTTGTCCAGAAGCCAAAAGCACAATCCTAGTCATATTAGCAACCCATCCTAGTTGTTGCATCTTTAGAAAGAGGGGGAATCTACATTTCTAACAGAGATTTTCATCTCTGTCACATATAGAACCACTGTCAGCAGGTGCGCTGTTGAGAATGGAGTTTTGCCTCAAATCGCATTCATTACGAATCGCTTCATTACAGGAGTTGCATGTTCTGTTAAGATAAATTACTATACTCTGATTTCTGATTTTATACTCTGTGATTTCTGATTTCATACTCTGTGATTTCTGATTTCTGTCATTCTGAGCACCATGGGTAGACACCCTAATGGGTTACACAACCAATGCATAGGGGTCTGGTATATTTCTCAAATGGCCGGGAAATTAAAATCTTCCCGGTCACATTGTCCGGCACGACATTTTCCTAAAGGAAACCCTGCTTGGGTCTCAAGTTGGAAAAACTCATAGCCCACTGTGAGTGTTTTACAATGTTATGGTTGGAAAACTGTCCCATAGACATCTAAAAATGAATTTTCACTATTTACAGGAGTTGAACTATCCAGAATCATGCTACTATGAGGCTGAACAAGAATTGTCCCACTGCACCAGGCTAGAGGGATGAAAGACAGCTACACTCTACAGCACATCATGGAGGGCCGGGTCTGCGTAACCACATCCATAAACCCCCCCACTGGGAGTAAAAGATTTTAGTGGCCCCCCCTCTTCATACCGGAGATACATTTTTGATTTGTGCAATTCTAAGATGTTTGCAGTTTTCAATATGATAGGAGTGAGGCTAACTAACAAAATCAATAGGTATTTTTGGGTCAGACAGATCTATTCAGGTTTAGGGTACTTCATGTTCATGCATTGCAAAATTGGGGGGCAGGGAGGAAACATGCCAAAAGTGAACATGGGAGGTACAGTAGTAGCTAGCTAGAATGCATGGGTGATTCACATCATTGACTTACTATGTATACAGAGGACATCCAAGAAGGAACATGATTAACTTCAGTGGAGTAAGGAAATGTTCAGCCTATAATTAGCTAACTAGTTCATTTATAACTAAAACATACATTTGGCTAGCTAGCCAATTTCAAGTTGATAGCAAACAAGCTAAAGTTTATTAGCTGGCTTTCTATAGGCTGATCAATGCTAGCTAACGTTAGTTGCTACTTGCTAGCCACACGATCGTAATGTTTAACAGGTTGCAGTTGTCTAATATGTCCCCCGTTTTAGTGTAGAAAATGTGAGTGGTGATTTATGCGCCCTATTCGTGATGTTAGCTGCAAACAATAGAACATGATTCATTCAATTCAAAACGCGGATATCCAACCACCATATGGTCTTGAAGTCTGAGGGCACATTATCGTTGCTTCATGCCGACATGGACGTAGAGAAGCTGGTGTTAGCAAGACTAGCACAGTACAGATAGAGCACCAAACACTTGTCATATCCTCAGAAAGAATCATAACTGCTCGGCCTCTGACCACCAGGCACTACAGAGGGTAGTGCGAGCGGCCCAGTACATCACTGGGGCTAAGCTTGCTGCCATCCAGGACCTCAATACCAGGCAGTGTCAGAGGAAGGCTCTAAAAATTGTCAAAGACTCCAGCCACCCTAGTCATAGACTGTTCTCTCTGCTACCGCACAGCAAGCGGTACCACAGCGCCAAGTCTAGGTCCAAGAGGCTTCTTAACAGCTTCTAACCCCAAGCAATAAGACTCCTGAAAGGCTAATCAGATGGCTACCCAGACTATTTGCACTGTACACCCCACTCCCTATTTTACTCTGATGCTACTCTGTTTATTATCTATGCATAGTCACTTTAACTCTACCTACATGTACATATAACCTCAACTAACCAGTGCCCCCGCATATTGACTCTGTACCGTTACCCCCTGTATATAGCCTCACTACAGTTATTTTTCTGCTGCTCTTTAATTATGTTATTTTTTTACTTATCTATTTTTAACTTAACAATTATTTTTCTTAAAACTGCATTGTTGGTTAAGGGCTTGTAAGTAAGCATTTCACTGTAAGGTATACAGCTGTTGTATTCAGTGCAAATAAGACGAATAAAATTATATTTTGATTTGAATTTCTGATCACCGTGTGAGGACCCAGAGCTACCTGAATGAAGGTTCCATATTTGGGTTGTTGTTAAATAGAAGAGAAACATTACTTCAAAAGTTGTATTTTTACATTTGAGTCATTTAGCAGATATACAGTAGTGGGTAGATACATTTTTCCCCAGTACTGGTCCCGTGCGAATACGAACCCACAACCCTGGCATTACAAGCGCCATGATCTACCAACGGAGCCACACGGGATCCCATGAAGTGATATGCCTTAAAGTTTAAACAATCAGAAATCAATTAAAAGCAGGCTTCTGTTTAGAAGAGACACTGCATGCCAGCTGACATTGTTCTTCCAATCTAGTGAGAACTATCTTGGTTGTCTCGCACATGGCAAGGCTAGATAGCCAACGCAAAATAACCAGACAATGTTGTTAGATACATTTTTGGTTAACTTTCCACTCCTACGAGACTAGCTAGTTAGATGAATGATGCAAGTGGATTTATGATCATGATTACATAAGTGAGGTTGATGGGTGGGTCCGCCAGCCAAGTTATTAAAGGGTCCTTCATTGGCCAACAGCATACCTGCCTAGCTAATGTTAGCTAGCAATCTTCCTACAGCTGATCAGCTAGGCCTAGCTCGTATAGGACAAACGATAACGTTAGTTGTTAGTTAACTAGCTGTGTAACTTGATATGATCTCAAAACTGTTATGATATATAGCAGTAAGATAATTTAGCCAACTGGCAAAGTGGTTTGCCATGGTTTAGCGCTAACGTTAGTTAGCACAGGGGCTTGGTTTTTCCGCACGCCTTTGGGGATAACTAGTTAGCTAGCTAACGTTATTTTTCATGGTCCCCGCTTCAGCTAACGCTGATCAGTCTGTCTAGCTAACAATTTAGTTTAGATGTAGCTACATAACAGGTAGCGTGGATAGCTAACCACCTTGTAAACAAGCGTGTCTAACGTTAACGTACTGCTACAAACTAGAAGACACAGACAAACTAGCTAGCTGGCTAACAAGCCATGTAAATGCAAAGTGCCAGATTAACTAACGTGCTAAATCAAATCACTAAAATAACTTGCTGTAACTGAGTTAGATAGCCGAAGCTAACTATTGCGCCCAAATAACCGATGCCATCATCATTTGTGTTAGTCGTCTAGACTGGTACAAGACACAGTAGCTAGCTACAGTGCCTAGCTAACTAGTGTGCTCTTTTCCATTCACGGATTCCTACCTCGACCATAAAACTTTTTGCCGGTGGTAACATCGAATACTTTCATATTAACTGCCATCATGATCCGGGGGTTTTGAAGTCCATCGTATTCCCCAAGTTGCTCCAAAGTGAAATCACGTCTTCTCATCTTTGGAAGAGATGAGGCCTCGCTTGCCTGGGCCGCGTCAGCACCAATCCGTTTACCCCATCGCCGATAAATAACATAGCAGATCGTAACCACTAAAACTAAAATACTTAAATTTAACAGCATCCCGCTAATACTGAACCCGTCAGACTCCTCTGAAGTTCTCTGCCCGCCACTAGTGTCAACTGCTCCACTCGATTTGTCGCCATCGTCCGCCATACTGTTGATAGAGCCTACCCACAAAGACCCGCCCACCTGGGGCTTCTCATCACATATGATTGGCCTGCGTCAATCATTTTGGGAGCTCACGGCGGAGCAGCACAATGACACCAGCAAGACAACAATGGGCTATTTGTTGAAATGACAGCGAAAAGTTGTGTGTTTCTAGGCTAGAGATTAGTTGCACGGAGAAAGCAACGCGCAGTTTCTTAACGGCATAGCCATTTAGAGTAAGGATTAAGTTATTGTGAAATAATATAACAACAATAGCCCAGTTTGTGCCCATGGCCTTTAATAATGTGCATATGCTGAGAATCTTTCTCTCTCGCGAACAATAATTCCTGGTCAATTAGCCTAATAATATGTAGCACAAACCCATTACTTTACTACTACACATCCACTAAAACATGGGATCGTTTCAAATCTGGTACTTTTGGATACATGGTCTCTCCTATCATGACAACCATTTTCTCCTTCCCGAGTCTGACACCCAGGTGGCGACACGCATCTCTGGGTGCCTGGCAAATATCTCAGCTTGGATGTTGGCCCACCACCTCAAGCTCAACCTTGACAAGATGCTCTTCCTCCCAGGTAAGGCCTGCCCCCTCAAAAACCAACCATCATGGTTGACAACTCCATGTTGTCCCCCTCCCAGAGTGCAAAGAACCTTGGCTGACCCAGGACAATACCATGACGTTTTCTGCAAACTTGAAAGCAGTGACTTGCTCCTGCAGGTTCATGCTCTACAGTCTTCAACATCCGTAGAGTACGACCAAAGATTATGGATATACTGATAAGATACACGTCTCCGCCCTAACAATGGGAGTAATTGTCCACAAAGCGGCACAGTGGGATTTCTAGCTCCCACCAATCCTTTCTTTGGATTGGTGGATACATCTCATTATTGTAATCTATTTTTGAATATTCAATAAGGGTTATGGACGTCAACTTCCGGTATTCAATGGAGAGAAATGCTATGCTACTGTAACAGTATAGCTTCTGTCCCTCTCCTCGCCCCAGGGACCCTGTGCACACATCGACAACAGTCACTCTCGAAGCATTGTTACCCATTGCGCAACAGCCGCGGCCCTTGCAGTGCAAGGGGAACAACTACTTCAAGGTCTCAGAGCGAGTGACGTCACCGATTGAAACACTATTAGCGCGCACCCCGCTAACTAGCTAGCCATTTCACATCGGTTACACTACTAGCCTCATGACATGAATATGCATAGCCATCTCGAGACAACTCCAATATAAAGTGTTTTTCCTCAAAGTTGCCCGGATGTCACGTGTCCTACTTATATCAGTACTCTCGTATCAACTTAAGCATTAGGAAACTTCTATTCGATCAAATAAACTCATACATTTTTTGGAAGACCAAATTTGACATGCTTATCAAATCAAATCAAATGTTATGGGTCACATACACATGGTTAGCAGATGTTAATGCGATTGTAGTGAAATGCTTGTGCTTCTAGTTCTGACCGTGCAGTAATATCTTACATGTAATCTAACAATTTCAAAACAACTACCGTATACACTCAATTGTAAAGGAATGAATAAGAATATGTACATAAAGATATATGGATGAGCGATGGCCGTGCGGCATAGGCAATATGCAGTAGATGGTATAGAGTACAGTATATACATATGAGATGAGTAATGTAGGGTATGTAAACATTATACATTATGTTGATGATATTTTTGGCCTTCCTGTGACATCAGGTGCTGTAGGACTCAGATGAAACGCATTTGAAGGACTCAGATGAAACGCATTTGAAGGACTCAGATGAAACGCATTTGAAGGACTCAGATAAAACGCATTTGAAGGACTCAGATGAAACGCATTTGAAGGACTACTCACAGTTTGCTGCACGCACAAAACAAATATCAGACAGCACATGATCCAGGGGATTCTCTGTTACGAAGTGCAGCTTGATTTTGGAAGAAGCTACCCATTTAGCTAATTTGCTACTAAATTAGCAAACCAAATGCACAATTGCAGAGCATTTAGCACATTTTAGACAGTTAACGTAATAGTTATCAGATATCTAGATGGCAAACACCTAGTTGTGAATTCCATACTGTAACCTGATCACATGGCGTGTGCTGCACAACAGTGAGTGATTCACAAGTCTCTGGTCTTGTCGTTGTGTGCTTGTAAACAAACACTTTGTGACTGAGTTATACAGGTAAGCTTCATAATAAAAAATTGTGACAGGTGAAATGAAGAACGCTATTTCCTAATGGGCTGCAGGACTAAGGTGGACCGCGTTTAAAGGACTAAGGTGGACCGCGTTTAAAGGACTAAGGTGGACCGCGTTTAAAGGACTAAGGTGGACCGTGTTTAAAGGACTAAGGTGGACCGTGTTTAAAGGACTAAGGTGGACCGCGTTTAAAGGACTGAGGTGGACCGCGTTTAAAGGACTAAGGTGGATCGCGTTTAAAGGACTAAGGTGGACCGAGCTTAAAGGACTAAGGTGGACCGCGTTTAAAGGACTAAGGTGGATCGCGTTTAAAGGACTAAGGTGGATCGCGTTTAAAGGACTAAGGTGGACCGCGTTTAAAGGACTAAGGTGGATCGCGTTTAAAGGACTAAGGTGGATCGCGTTTGAAGGACTAAAATGGACCGAGCTTAAAGGACTAAGGTGGACCGCGTTTAAAGGACTAAGGTGGACCGAGCCTAATGGACTAAGTTGGACCGCGTTTGAAGGACTAAGTTGGACCGCGTTTGAAGAACTAAGTTGGACCGAATTTGAAGGACTAAGTTGGACCGAATGTGATGGACTAAGAGGGACCGAGTATAACGGACTAAGATCAAATCAAATCAAATTTTATTGGTCACATGGTTAGCAGATGTTAATGCGAGTGCAGCGAAATGCTTGTGCTTCTAGTTTCGACCATGCAGTAATATCTAACAAGTAATCTAACAATTTCACAACTACCTTATACACACAAGTGTAAAGGAATGAATATGAATATGTACATAAAAATATATGGATGAGTGATGACCGAACGGCAAAGGCAAGATGCAGTAGATGGTATAGAGTACAGTATACATATGAGATGAGTAATGTAGGGTATGTAAACATTATATAAAGTGGCATTGTTTAAAGTGACTAGTAATACATTTATTACATCCAATTTTTAATTATTAAAGTGGCTGGAGTTGAGTCCGTATGTTGGCAGCAGCCACTCGATGTTAGTGGTGGCTGTTTAACAGTCTGATGGCCTTGAAATAGAAGCTGTTTTTCAGTCTCTCGGTCCCTGCTTTGATGCACCTGTACTGACTTTGCCTTCTGGATGATAGCGGGGTGAACAGGCAGTGGCTCGGGTGGTTGTTGTCCTTGATGAACTTTTTGGCCTTCCTGTGACATCGGGTGGTGTAGGTGTCCTGGAGGGCAGGTAGTTTGCCCCCAGTGATGCGTTGTGCAGACCTCACTACCCTCTGGAGAGCCTTATGGTTGAGGGCGGAGCAGTTGCCGTACCAGGCGGTGATACAGCCCGACAGGATGCTCTCGATTGTGCATCTGCAAAGGTTTGTGAGTGTTTTTGGTGACAAGCCAAATTTCTTCAGCCTCCTGAGGTTGAAGAGGCGCTGTTGTGCCTTCTTCACCAAGCTGTCTGTGTGGGTGGACCATTTCAGTCTGTCAGTGATGCGTACGCCGAGGATCTTAAAACTTTCCACCTTCTCCACTGTGGTCCCCTCGATGTGGATAGGGGGTGCTCCCTCTGCTGTTTCCTGAAGTCTACGATCATCTCCTTTGTTTTGTTGAGTGAGAGGTTATCTTCCTGACACCACACTCTGAGGGCCCTCACCTCCTCCCTGTAGGCTGTCTCGTCGTTGTTGTTAATCAAGCCTAGTGTCGTCTGCAAACTTGATGATTGAGTTGGAAGCGTGCATGGCCACGCAGTCATGGGTGAACAGGGAGTACAGGAGAGGGCTGAGAATGCACCCTTGTGGGGCCCCAGTGTTGAGGATCAGCGGGGTGGAGATGTTGTTTCCTACCTTCACTACCTGGGGGCAGCCCGTCAGAAAGTCCAGGACCCAGTTGCACAGGGCGGGGTCGAGACCCAGAGTCTCGAGCTTAATGACGAGTTTGGAGGGTACTATGGTGTTAAATGCTGAGCTGTAGTCAATGAACAGCATTCTTACATAGGTATTCCTCTTGTCCAGATGGGATAGGGCAGTGTGCAGTGTGATGGTGATTGCATCGTCTGTGGACCTATTGGGGCAGTAAGCAAATTGGAGTGGGTCTAGGGTATCAGGTAGGGTGGAGGTGATATGATGCTTGACTAGTCTCTCAAAGCACTTCATGATGACAGAAGTGAGTGCAATTTAGTTCAGTTACCTTTCTTGGGAACAGAAACAGTGGTGGCCATCTTGAAGCATGTGGGGACAACAGACTGGGATAGGGATTGGTTGAATATGTCCGTAAACACACCAGCCATATGGTCTGCGCATGCTCTGAGGACGTGGCTAGGAATGCCGTCTGGGTCGGCAGCCTTGCGAGGGTTAAATGTTTTACTCACGTTGGCCACAGAGAAGGAGAGCCCGTAGGCTTTGGTAGTGGGCCGTGTCAGTGGCACTGTATTGTCCTCAAAGCGAGCAAAGAAGTTGTTTAATTTGTGTGGGAGCAAGACGTTGGTGTCCACAACGGGGCTGGTTTTCTTTTTGTAATCCGTGATTGACTGTAGACCCTGCCATAAACGTCTCGTGTTTGAGCCGTTTAATTGCGACTCTACTTTGTCTCTATACTGATGCTTTGCTTGTTTGATTGCCTTGCGGAGGGAATAGCTGCACTGTTTGTATTCAGTTGTGTTTCTGATCGCCTTGCCATGATTAAAAGCGGTGGTTTGCGCTTTCAATTTTGCACGAATGCTGCCATCAATCTACGGTTTCTGGTTAGGGAAGGTTTTAATGGTCACAGAGGGAACGACATCTCCGATGCACTTGCTAATAAACTCGCTCACTGAGTCAGCGTATACGTCAATGTTGTTGTCTGAGGCTATCGGGAACATATCCCAGTCCATGTGATCGAAGCAATCTTGAAGCGTGGAATCCGATTGGTCAGACCAGTGTTATATTGACCTGAGCACGGGCCTTTCCTGTTTAAGTTTCTGTCTAAAGGCAGGGAGCAAGAAAATGGAGTCATGGTCAGATTTGCCGAAGGCAGGGCAGGAGAGGGCTTTGTATGCATCACGGAAGTTCGAATAGCAACGATCCAGAAAGCTACCAGCTCTTGTCGCACGTTCGATATGCTGATACATTTTAGGAAGTATAGTTCTTAGGTTACATTTGTTAAAATCCCCAGCTACAATAAAGGCAGCCTCAGGATGTATGGTTTACAGTTTACATAGTGTCCAGTGAAGTTCTTTCAGGGCCGACGAGGGATCTGCTTGGGGGGGGATACACGGCTGTGACTATAATCTAAGAGAATTCTCTTGGAAGATAATGCGGTCGGCATTTGATTGTAAGGAATTCTAGGTCAGGTGAACAAAAGGACTTGAGTTCCTGTATGTTGTTGTAATTACACCATGAGTCGTTAATCATAAGGCATACACCCCCGCCCTTCTTCTTACCAGAGAGATGTTTGTTTCTGTCGGTGCAATGCGTGACGAAACCGGGTGGCTGTACCGACTCTGACAACATATCCCAAGTTTTGCCATGTTTCCGTAAAACAGAGAATATTACAATCTCGGATGTCTCTCTGGAAAGCAACTCGTGCCCAAGATGGCGCCGACAGAGATGGTCGCCTCGCTTCAGGTCCTTAGAAAACTATGCAGTTATTTGTTTTGTTATGTATTAGTTTTTACATTGTTAGCCCAGAAAATCTCAAGTCTTATTACATACAGCCGGGAAGAACTATTGGATATAAAAGCGATGTCAATTTACCATCATTACGACCAGGAATACGTCTTTCCCGAAGCAGTTCCTTTGTTCGGACCTCCACCCTGGACATGGGATCTAATCCCAGAGGCTGACCCAAAACAACGTCGTCGCCGCAGGAGAGGCAGACGGAGTGGCCTACTGGTCAGACTTAGAAGGCGAGCACACCATCCACCGCTTCTGAGAATATTTCTCACCAATGTCCAATCACTAGATAACAAGGTGGACGAAATTAGGGCACGAGTTGATTTCCAGAGAGACATCAGAGATTGTAACATTCTCTGTTTCACCGATGTTGTGTATATAGTGTGGATGTTGTGTGGGGATGTTGTGTAGATGTTGTGTATATAGTGTAGATGTTGTGTGTGTATAGTGGGGATGTTGTGTATATAGTGGGGATGTTGTGTGTGTGTATATAGTGGGGATGTTGTGTGTGTATAGTGGGGATGTTGTCTGTGTATAGTGGGGATGTTGTGTGGATGTTGTGTGTGTATAGTGTAGATGTTGTGTGTGTATAGTGTGGATGTTGTGTGGGGATGTTGTGTGGATGTTGTGTGTATATAGTGTAGATGTTGTGTGTGTATAGTGGGGATGTTGTGTGGATGTTGTGTATATAGTGTAGATGTTGTGTGGGGATGTTGTGTGGATGTTGTGTGTATAGTGTAGATGTTGTGTGTGTTTAGTGGGGATGTTGTGTGTATAGTGGGGATGCTGTGTGTGTGTGTATAGTGTGGATGTTGTGTGTGTGTGTATAGTGTGGATGCTGTGTGTGTATAGTGGGGATGTTGTGTGTGTGTGTGTATAGTGTGGATGTTGTGTGTGTATAGTGGGGATGTTGTGTGTGTGTGTATAGTGTGGATGTTGTGTGTGTATAGTGGGGATGTGTGTGTGTGTATAGTGTGGATGTTGTGTGTGTGTGTGTATGTCACTTGTTAAAGAATAATTATTTAGATGTTATTGAGACAATTAAAACATGGATTGAGACATGGATTGAGACGTGGATTGAGACATGGATTAAGACGTGGATTGAGACATGGATTAAGGCGTGGATTGAGACATGGATTAAGGCGTGGATTGAGACCTGGATTAAGGCGTGGATTGAGACATGGATTAAGGCGTGGATTGAGACCTGGATTAAGGCGTGGATTGAGACCTGGATTAAGGCGTGGATTGAGACGTGGATTGAGACATGGATTAAGACGTGGATTGAGACATGGATTAAGGCGTGGATTGAGACATGGATTAAGGCGTGGATTGAGACCTGGATTAAGGCGTGGATTGAGACATGGATGATGGCGTGGATTGAGACCTGGATTAAGGCGTGGATTGAGACATGGATTAAGGCGTGGATTGAGACCTGGATTAAGGCGTGGATTGAGACATGGATTAAGGCGTGGATTGAGACATGGATTGAGACGTGGATTGAGACATGGATTAAGGCGTGGATTGAGACGTGGTTAAGGTGTGGATTGAGACATGGATTAAGGTGTGGATTGAGACATGGATTAAGGCGTGGATTGAGACGTGGTTAAGGTGTGGATTGAGACATGGATTAAGGCGTGGATTGAGACATGGATTAAGGTGTGGATTGAGACGTGAATTGAGACATGGATTGAGACATGGATTAAGGCATGGATTGAGACATGGATTGAGATATGGATTAAGGCGTGGATTGAGACATGGATTAAGGCGATTGAGACATGGATTAAGGCGTGGATTGAGACATGGATCCCATTCAGAGGGTGAATGAGCAAGACACAAGTGCCTTTGAACGGGGTGTGGTAGTAGGTGCCAGGCGCACCAGTTTGTGTGAAGAACTGCAACACTGCTGGGTTTTTCATGCTCATCAGTTTCCCGTGTGTGTTAAGAATATTCCACCACCCAAAGGACATCCAGCCATCTTGACACAACTGTGGTAAGCATCGGAGTCATCATGGGCCAGCATCCCTGTGCAACGCTTTTGACACCTTGTAAAATCCACGTCATGACAAAATGAGTCTGTTTTGAGGGCAAAGGGGGGGGGGGGGGGGAGCTAGTGCAATTGCAACTCAATATTAGGAAGGTGTTCTTGATGTTTTCTACACTCAGTGTCCATGCAACATAGTGTCATATTGCAATGAGAACATAGCATTTAAGAAACAACATCATATGACTCTCTATAAGGGAATACCCCATTAAAGAGCCATGAGGGATGGATGCAGATTAACACAAATATACTTGACTTAATTTATAACCATTGATGCTACACTATCCAAATAAGCAGTGCACGAGGAAGTCCTTTTATGAAAAAAAGCATGTTTTTAAGAACGCAAGTTCCATCGCACTCAACCTCAAACTGAAAATATGAGTCCAGAAAATGAAAGGTGGTTTGCACACTATAATATACCAAACTTACGCTTTCGTTTTTTTGCTTTTCATGAGGCAGATGGGAAAACTAACACAAACGTTTTGGTGTCCACCTTCTTCAGTGTACATCTGTTTCTCTTGTTTCAGGCATCAGTTATCTGGGGCGGCAGGTAGCTTAGTGGTTAGAGCGTTGGACTAGTAACCAAAAGGTTGAAAGTTCTAATCCCTGAGCAGACAAGGTAAAAATCTGTTGTTCTGCCCCTGAACAAGGCAGTTAACCCACTGTTCCTAGGCCTTCATTGAAAATAAGATTTTTTTCTTAACTTACTTGCCTAGTTTAAATAAAGGTAAGATTTTAAAAAATCTAGAGTGAGACACAGTTGTGAATGATAGTAATCAACAGGACCAGTGGTACTGTCATGTATACTACCTCTCTGGCCTCTAGGTCATCAGGCTGCTGACTATTCTGCACACCTGTCACCAGTGCCTCATGACTCTCACCTGGACTCCATCACCTCCATGATTATCTTCCCTATATCTGTCTCTTTCCTCAGGTGTTGACTCTGTTTTCGTGTTTATTTATTAAAACACTCACTCCCTCCCTGTACTTGCTTCCCGACTCTCAGTGCACTCGTTACAAATACCCGAAGCACCAGGAGAGTGCCGCAATCTCCAGCTACTGTGTCTGTCATTATAGGCTTATTCTTCCCAGAATCCCACAGTGGCATCACTAGTAATTCCAATGATGTATGTATATTTTATATGATGTAGACATATAGCCAGTCACATTTGTAGCCACATTATTTAACACTAACTGGTTGTACACATACTTTTGTGGTCATATGGGGTTATTGAAAATTAGTAGCCTAACATGTCCTCAGTCACATTTGCAACCAAATTGTTTGAACCATTGCAAATATTGTTGTATGACATTTGTAATTTAGTACTTTTTTGTACATGAAATATGACATTTGTTTCCACCACAAAGTGTACTACTTAATAGTATGCATTGTTTTCAGTATCGGCTTGTGAGCCAGCCAACCAATTGAACGTGATCACCATGGAGGAGGCAGTTGAGGAGGGGCCGTGATCACTGTGGAGGAGGGGCCTGATCCCAATCAGGGCAGGTAAGCCAGAAAGCTGAGTCCTTAGCAGAAATAACACTGGGACTCCTTCAATCTGCGACAGCAGTAAGCATTAATTCACATAGACAGCATAGCGGATGCCAGCGTAATTGTCAGGAAAAGCTATTATAAAGAGTTGTATTCTCTTTTGAAATTGGAGTTAGTAAGTTAAGAAAATCATAACAATTTCTTGGTAACATTTCCTGTCCACCAATAGCCCACTCAATCTCTACAACAGATGTGATTCCTTTGAACCACTTCGTTTGAACTCAAATCGTCTGTAAGCAACAACGGTGATAAGGTCAAGAAAATTACATTGACAATGTGATATCATTCCAAAACACAGTCCAGTCTCTAAATGTAGAATAGCTTTGCATGAATAAATTGCTACATTGTTTTAGTGCAAATCTATATATAATGTTGTTTTGCAGTTCAACTTATTTACACTAAATAGACACTTTTTAACTGAACTTCACAAGCATTTTGACATTTATTGCCATCAATCTTGTCCTGGAGGCAGAACTGAACGATTTCCCCTTAGATAGGCCAGCTGGCTATATTGTAAAAATGAATTGGCCTTAATTTCAAATCAAATGTTATTTGTCACATGTATAACTACTAACGTTAGGTAGCTAGCTAACATACCGGTACACACTGCTGTAATGATATGCTATGTGGTTCGTAAGGACAGCGTATCTAACAAATTGACAGCCAACATAACATGTACTTATTTGAAAAGTCACTACATTATTACCTTGAGTAGCAAGCTACCGCGAGTATGTGCTCTATCGACTCTGGGGCTTGAGCTCCCTGCTTGTTTCATTTGATGTCGTGCACAATGATCAGTTTATTATTTGGTTTATATTGCCCATTCATTGTCAGTTAGAGACAGTAGTGCATTGGGACCCAAACACATAACCAGCGCTCTAACTCCCCCTTGGTCATTAGGGCAAATCTGGTCTGCGATAGGACGGGGGTTTTTCACATCTAGCTCCTCTATTAGACTATTCTTTAGTAAAGGTTGAATAGTCTATTGTTCAGCTATTAGACTATTCTTTAGTAAAGGTTGAATAGTCTATTGTTCAGCTATTAGACTATTCTTTAGTAAAGGTTGAATAGTCTATTGTTCAGCTATTAGACTATTCTTTAGTAAAGGTTGAATAGTCTATTGTTCAGCTATTAGACTATTCTTTAGTAAAGGTTGAATAGTCTATTGTTCAGCTATTAGACTATTCTTTAGTAAAGGTTGAATAGTCTATTGTTCAGCTATTAGACTATTCTTTAGTAAAGGTTGAATAGTCTATTGTTCAGCTATTAGACTATTCTTTAGTAAAGGTTGAATAGTCTATTGTTCAGCTATTAGACTATTCTTTAGTAAAGGTTGAATAGTCTATTGTTCAGCTATTAGACTATTCTTTAGTAAAGGTTGAATAGTCTATTGTTCAGCTATTAGACTATTCTTTAGTAAAGGTTGAATAGTCTATTGTTCAGCTATTAGACTATTCTTTAGTAAAGGTTGAATAGTCTATTGTTCAGCTATTAGACTATTCTTTAGTAAAGGTTGAATAGTCTATTGTTCAGCTATTAGACTATTCTTTAGTAAAGGTTGAATAGTCTATTGTTCAGCTATTAGACTATTCTTTAGTAAAGGTTGAATAGTCTATTGTTCAGCTATTAGACTATTCTTTAGTAAAGGTTGAATAGTCTATTGTTCAGCTATTAGACTATTCTTTAGTAAAGGTTGAATAGTCTATTGTTCAGCTATTAGACTATTCTTTAGTAAAGGTTGAATAGTCTATTGTTCAGCTATTAGACTATTCTTTAGTAAAGGTTGAATAGTCTATTGTTCAGCTATTAGACTATTCTTTAGTAAAGGTTGAATAGTCTATTGTTCAGCTATTAGACTATTCTTTAGTAAAGGTTGAATAGTCTATTGTTCAGCTATTAGACTATTCTTTAGTAAAGGTTGAATAGTCTATTGTTCAGCTATTAGACTATTCTTTAGTAAAGGTTGAATAGTCTATTGTTCAGCTATTAGACTATTCTTTAGTAAAGGTTGAATAGTCTATTGTTCAGCTATTAGACTATTCTTTAGTAAAGGTTGAATAGTCTATTGTTCAGCTATTAGACTATTCTTTAGTAAAGGTTGAATAGTCTATTGTTCAGCTATTAGACTATTCTTTAGTAAAGGTTGAATAGTCTATTGTTCAGCTATTAGACTATTCTTTAGTAAAGGTTGAATAGTCTATTGTTCAGCTATTAGACTATTCTTTAGTAAAGGTTGAATAGTCTATTGTTCAGCTATTAGACTATTCTTTAGTAAAGGTTGAATAGTCTATTGTTCAGCTATTAGACTATTCTTTAGTAAAGGTTGAATAGTCTATTGTTCAGCTATTAGACTATTCTTTAGTAAAGGTTGAATAGTCTATTGTTCAGCTATTAGACTATTCTTTAGTAAAGGTTGAATAGTCTATTGTTCAGCTATTAGACTATTCTTTAGTAAAGGTTGAATAGTCTATTGTTCAGCTATTAGACTATTCTTTAGTAAAGGTTGAATAGTCTATTGTTCAGCTATTAGACTATTCTTTAGTAAAGGTTGAATAGTCTATTGTTCAGCTATTAGACTATTCTTTAGTAAAGGTTGAATAGTCTATTGTTCAGCTATTAGACTATTCTTTAGTAAAGGTTGAATAGTCTATTGTTCAGCTATTAGACTATTCTTTAGTAAAGGTTGAATAGTCTATTGTTCAGCTATTAGACTATTCTTTAGTAAAGGTTGAATAGTCTATTGTTCAGCTATTAGACTATTCTTTAGTAAAGGTTGAATAGTCTATTGTTCAGCTATTAGACTATTCTTTAGTAAAGGTTGAATAGTCTATTGTTCAGCTATTAGACTATTCTTTAGTAAAGGTTGAATAGTCTATTGTTCAGCTATTAGACTATTCTTTAGTAAAGGTTGAATAGTCTATTGTTCAGCTATTAGACTATTCTTTAGTAAAGGTTGAATAGTCTATTGTTCAGCTATTAGACTATTCTTTAGTAAAGGTTGAATAGTCTATTGTTCAGCTATTAGACTATTCTTTAGTAAAGGTTGAATAGTCTATTGTTCAGCTATTAGACTATTCTTTAGTAAAGGTTGAATAGTCTATTGTTCAGCTATTAGACTATTCTTTAGTAAAGGTTGAATAGTCTATTGTTCAGCTATTAGACTATTCTTTAGTAAAGGTTGAATAGTCTATTGTTCAGCTATTAGACTATTCTTTAGTAAAGGTTGAATAGTCTATTGTTCAGCTATTAGACTATTCTTTAGTAAAGGTTGAATAGTCTATTGTTCAGCTATTAGACTATTCTTTAGTAAAGGTTGAATAGTCTATTGTTCAGCTATTAGACTATTCTTTAGTAAAGGTTGAATAGTCTATTGTTCAGCTATTAGACTATTCTTTAGTAAAGGTTGAATAGTCTATTGTTCAGCTATTAGACTATTCTTTAGTAAAGGTTGAATAGTCTATTGTTCAGCTATTAGACTATTCTTTAGTAAAGGTTGAATAGTCTATTGTTCAGCTATTAGACTATTCTTTAGTAAAGGTTGAATAGTCTATTGTTCAGCTATTAGACTATTCTTTAGTAAAGGTTGAATAGTCTATTGTTCAGCTATTAGACTATTCTTTAGTAAAGGTTGAATAGTCTATTGTTCAGCTATTAGACTATTCTTTAGTAAAGGTTGAATAGTCTATTGTTCAGCTATTAGACTATTCTTTAGTAAAGGTTGAATAGTCTATTGTTCAGCTATTAGACTATTCTTTAGTAAAGGTTGAATAGTCTATTGTTCAGCTATTAGACTATTCTTTAGTAAAGGTTGAATAGTCTATTGTTCAGCTATTAGACTATTCTTTAGTAAAGGTTGAATAGTCTATTGTTCAGCTATTAGACTATTCTTTAGTAAAGGTTGAATAGTCTATTGTTCAGCTATTAGACTATTCTTTAGTAAAGGTTGAATAGTCTATTGTTCAGCTATTAGACTATTCTTTAGTAAAGGTTGAATAGTCTATTGTTCAGCTATTAGACTATTCTTTAGTAAAGGTTGAATAGTCTATTGTTCAGCTATTAGACTATTCTTTAGTAAAGGTTGAATAGTCTATTGTTCAGCTATTAGACTATTCTTTAGTAAAGGTTGAATAGTCTATTGTTCAGCTATTAGACTATTCTTTAGTAAAGGTTGAATAGTCTATTGTTCAGCTATTAGACTATTCTTTAGTAAAGGTTGAATAGTCTATTGTTCAGCTATTAGACTATTCTTTAGTAAAGGTTGAATAGTCTATTGTTCAGCTATTAGACTATTCTTTAGTAAAGGTTGAATAGTCTATTGTTCAGCTATTAGACTATTCTTTAGTAAAGGTTGAATAGTCTATTGTTCAGCTATTAGACTATTCTTTAGTAAAGGTTGAATAGTCTATTGTTCAGCTATTAGACTATTCTTTAGTAAAGGTTGAATAGTCTATTGTTCAGCTATTAGACTATTCTTTAGTAAAGGTTGAATAGTCTATTGTTCAGCTATTAGACTATTCTTTAGTAAAGGTTGAATAGTCTATTGTTCAGCTATTAGACTATTCTTTAGTAAAGGTTGAATAGTCTATTGTTCAGCTATTAGACTATTCTTTAGTAAAGGTTGAATAGTCTATTGTTCAGCTATTAGACTATTCTTTAGTAAAGGTTGAATAGTCTATTGTTCAGCTATTAGACTATTCTTTAGTAAAGGTTGAATAGTCTATTGTTCAGCTATTAGACTATTCTTTAGTAAAGGTTGAATAGTCTATTGTTCAGCTATTAGACTATTCTTTAGTAAAGGTTGAATAGTCTATTGTTCAGCTATTAGACTATTCTTTAGTAAAGGTTGAATAGTCTATTGTTCAGCTATTAGACTATTCTTTAGTAAAGGTTGAATAGTCTATTGTTCAGCTATTAGACTATTCTTTAGTAAAGGTTGAATAGTCTATTGTTCAGCTATTAGACTATTCTTTAGTAAAGGTTGAATAGTCTATTGTTCAGCTATTAGACTATTCTTTAGTAAAGGTTGAATAGTCTATTGTTCAGCTATTAGACTATTCTTTAGTAAAGGTTGAATAGTCTATTGTTCAGCTATTAGACTATTCTTTAGTAAAGGTTGAATAGTCTATTGTTCAGCTATTAGACTATTCTTTAGTAAAGGTTGAATAGTCTATTGTTCAGCTATTAGACTATTCTTTAGTAAAGGTTGAATAGTCTATTGTTCAGCTATTAGACTATTCTTTAGTAAAGGTTGAATAGTCTATTGTTCAGCTATTAGACTATTCTTTAGTAAAGGTTGAATAGTCTATTGTTCAGCTATTAGACTATTCTTTAGTAAAGGTTGAATAGTCTATTGTTCAGCTATTAGACTATTCTTTAGTAAAGGTTGAATAGTCTATTGTTCAGCTATTAGACTATTCTTTAGTAAAGGTTGAATAGTCTATTGTTCAGCTATTAGACTATTCTTTAGTAAAGGTTGAATAGTCTATTGTTCAGCTATTAGACTATTCTTTAGTAAAGGTTGAATAGTCTATTGTTCAGCTATTAGACTATTCTTTAGTAAAGGTTGAATAGTCTATTGTTCAGCTATTAGACTATTCTTTAGTAAAGGTTGAATAGTCTATTGTTCAGCTATTAGACTATTCTTTAGTAAAGGTTGAATAGTCTATTGTTCAGCTATTAGACTATTCTTTAGTAAAGGTTGAATAGTCTATTGTTCAGCTATTAGACTATTCTTTAGTAAAGGTTGAATAGTCTATTGTTCAGCTATTAGACTATTCTTTAGTAAAGGTTGAATAGTCTATTGTTCAGCTATTAGACTATTCTTTAGTAAAGGTTGAATAGTCTATTGTTCAGCTATTAGACTATTCTTTAGTAAAGGTTGAATAGTCTATTGTTCAGCTATTAGACTATTCTTTAGTAAAGGTTGAATAGTCTATTGTTCAGCTATTAGACTATTCTTTAGTAAAGGTTGAATAGTCTATTGTTCAGCTATTAGACTATTCTTTAGTAAAGGTTGAATAGTCTATTGTTCAGCTATTAGACTATTCTTTAGTAAAGGTTGAATAGTCTATTGTTCAGCTATTAGACTATTCTTTAGTAAAGGTTGAATAGTCTATTGTTCAGCTATTAGACTATTCTTTAGTAAAGGTTGAATAGTCTATTGTTCAGCTATTAGACTATTCTTTAGTAAAGGTTGAATAGTCTATTGTTCAGCTATTAGACTATTCTTTAGTAAAGGTTGAATAGTCTATTGTTCAGCTATTAGACTATTCTTTAGTAAAGGTTGAATAGTCTATTGTTCAGCTATTAGACTATTCTTTAGTAAAGGTTGAATAGTCTATTGTTCAGCTATTAGACTATTCTTTAGTAAAGGTTGAATAGTCTATTGTTCAGCTATTAGACTATTCTTTAGTAAAGGTTGAATAGTCTATTGTTCAGCTATTAGACTATTCTTTAGTAAAGGTTGAATAGTCTATTGTTCAGCTATTAGACTATTCTTTAGTAAAGGTTGAATAGTCTATTGTTCAGCTATTAGACTATTCTTTAGTAAAGGTTGAATAGTCTATTGTTCAGCTATTAGACTATTCTTTAGTAAAGGTTGAATAGTCTATTGTTCAGCTATTAGACTATTCTTTAGTAAAGGTTGAATAGTCTATTGTTCAGCTATTAGACTATTCTTTAGTAAAGGTTGAATAGTCTATTGTTCAGCTATTAGACTATTCTTTAGTAAAGGTTGAATAGTCTATTGTTCAGCTATTAGACTATTCTTTAGTAAAGGTTGAATAGTCTATTGTTCAGCTATTAGACTATTCTTTAGTAAAGGTTGAATAGTCTATTGTTCAGCTATTAGACTATTCTTTAGTAAAGGTTGAATAGTCTATTGTTCAGCTATTAGACTATTCTTTAGTAAAGGTTGAATAGTCTATTGTTCAGCTATTAGACTATTCTTTAGTAAAGGTTGAATAGTCTATTGTTCAGCTATTAGACTATTCTTTAGTAAAGGTTGAATAGTCTATTGTTCAGCTATTAGACTATTCTTTAGTAAAGGTTGAATAGTCTATTGTTCAGCTATTAGACTATTCTTTAGTAAAGGTTGAATAGTCTATTGTTCAGCTATTAGACTATTCTTTAGTAAAGGTTGAATAGTCTATTGTTCAGCTATTAGACTATTCTTTAGTAAAGGTTGAATAGTCTATTGTTCAGCTATTAGACTATTCTTTAGTAAAGGTTGAATAGTCTATTGTTCAGCTATTAGACTATTCTTTAGTAAAGGTTGAATAGTCTATTGTTCAGCTATTAGACTATTCTTTAGTAAAGGTTGAATAGTCTATTGTTCAGCTATTAGACTATTCTTTAGTAAAGGTTGAATAGTCTATTGTTCAGCTATTAGACTATTCTTTAGTAAAGGTTGAATAGTCTATTGTTCAGCTATTAGACTATTCTTTAGTAAAGGTTGAATAGTCTATTGTTCAGCTATTAGACTATTCTTTAGTAAAGGTTGAATAGTCTATTGTTCAGCTATTAGACTATTCTTTAGTAAAGGTTGAATAGTCTATTGTTCAGCTATTAGACTATTCTTTAGTAAAGGTTGAATAGTCTATTGTTCAGCTATTAGACTATTCTTTAGTAAAGGTTGAATAGTCTATTGTTCAGCTATTAGACTATTCTTTAGTAAAGGTTGAATAGTCTATTGTTCAGCTATTAGACTATTCTTTAGTAAAGGTTGAATAGTCTATTGTTCAGCTATTAGACTATTCTTTAGTAAAGGTTGAATAGTCTATTGTTCAGCTATTAGACTATTCTTTAGTAAAGGTTGAATAGTCTATTGTTCAGCTATTAGACTATTCTTTAGTAAAGGTTGAATAGTCTATTGTTCAGCTATTAGACTATTCTTTAGTAAAGGTTGAATAGTCTATTGTTCAGCTATTAGACTATTCTTTAGTAAAGGTTGAATAGTCTATTGTTCAGCTATTAGACTATTCTTTAGTAAAGGTTGAATAGTCTATTGTTCAGCTATTAGACTATTCTTTAGTAAAGGTTGAATAGTCTATTGTTCAGCTATTAGACTATTCTTTAGTAAAGGTTGAATAGTCTATTGTTCAGCTATTAGACTATTCTTTAGTAAAGGTTGAATAGTCTATTGTTCAGCTATTAGACTATTCTTTAGTAAAGGTTGAATAGTCTATTGTTCAGCTATTAGACTATTCTTTAGTAAAGGTTGAATAGTCTATTGTTCAGCTATTAGACTATTCTTTAGTAAAGGTTGAATAGTCTATTGTTCAGCTATTAGACTATTCTTTAGTAAAGGTTGAATAGTCTATTGTTCAGCTATTAGACTATTCTTTAGTAAAGGTTGAATAGTCTATTGTTCAGCTATTAGACTATTCTTTAGTAAAGGTTGAATAGTCTATTGTTCAGCTATTAGACTATTCTTTAGTAAAGGTTGAATAGTCTATTGTTCAGCTATTAGACTATTCTTTAGTAAAGGTTGAATAGTCTATTGTTCAGCTATTAGACTATTCTTTAGTAAAGGTTGAATAGTCTATTGTTCAGCTATTAGACTATTCTTTAGTAAAGGTTGAATAGTCTATTGTTCAGCTATTAGACTATTCTTTAGTAAAGGTTGAATAGTCTATTGTTCAGCTATTAGACTATTCTTTAGTAAAGGTTGAATAGTCTATTGTTCAGCTATTAGACTATTCTTTAGTAAAGGTTGAATAGTCTATTGTTCAGCTATTAGACTATTCTTTAGTAAAGGTTGAATAGTCTATTGTTCAGCTATTAGACTATTCTTTAGTAAAGGTTGAATAGTCTATTGTTCAGCTATTAGACTATTCTTTAGTAAAGGTTGAATAGTCTATTGTTCAGCTATTAGACTATTCTTTAGTAAAGGTTGAATAGTCTATTGTTCAGCTATTAGACTATTCTTTAGTAAAGGTTGAATAGTCTATTGTTCAGCTATTAGACTATTCTTTAGTAAAGGTTGAATAGTCTATTGTTCAGCTATTAGACTATTCTTTAGTAAAGGTTGAATAGTCTATTGTTCAGCTATTAGACTATTCTTTAGTAAAGGTTGAATAGTCTATTGTTCAGCTATTAGACTATTCTTTAGTAAAGGTTGAATAGTCTATTGTTCAGCTATTAGACTATTCTTTAGTAAAGGTTGAATAGTCTATTGTTCAGCTATTAGACTATTCTTTAGTAAAGGTTGAATAGTCTATTGTTCAGCTATTAGACTATTCTTTAGTAAAGGTTGAATAGTCTATTGTTCAGCTATTAGACTATTCTTTAGTAAAGGTTGAATAGTCTATTGTTCAGCTATTAGACTATTCTTTAGTAAAGGTTGAATAGTCTATTGTTCAGCTATTAGACTATTCTTTAGTAAAGGTTGAATAGTCTATTGTTCAGCTATTAGACTATTCTTTAGTAAAGGTTGAATAGTCTATTGTTCAGCTATTAGACTATTCTTTAGTAAAGGTTGAATAGTCTATTGTTCAGCTATTAGACTATTCTTTAGTAAAGGTTGAATAGTCTATTGTTCAGCTATTAGACTATTCTTTAGTAAAGGTTGAATAGTCTATTGTTCAGCTATTAGACTATTCTTTAGTAAAGGTTGAATAGTCTATTGTTCAGCTATTAGACTATTCTTTAGTAAAGGTTGAATAGTCTATTGTTCAGCTATTAGACTATTCTTTAGTAAAGGTTGAATAGTCTATTGTTCAGCTATTAGACTATTCTTTAGTAAAGGTTGAATAGTCTATTGTTCAGCTATTAGACTATTCTTTAGTAAAGGTTGAATAGTCTATTGTTCAGCTATTAGACTATTCTTTAGTAAAGGTTGAATAGTCTATTGTTCAGCTATTAGACTATTCTTTAGTAAAGGTTGAATAGTCTATTGTTCAGCTATTAGACTATTCTTTAGTAAAGGTTGAATAGTCTATTGTTCAGCTATTAGACTATTCTTTAGTAAAGGTTGAATAGTCTATTGTTCAGCTATTAGACTATTCTTTAGTAAAGGTTGAATAGTCTATTGTTCAGCTATTAGACTATTCTTTAGTAAAGGTTGAATAGTCTATTGTTCAGCTATTAGACTATTCTTTAGTAAAGGTTGAATAGTCTATTGTTCAGCTATTAGACTATTCTTTAGTAAAGGTTGAATAGTCTATTGTTCAGCTATTAGACTATTCTTTAGTAAAGGTTGAATAGTCTATTGTTCAGCTATTAGACTATTCTTTAGTAAAGGTTGAATAGTCTATTGTTCAGCTATTAGACTATTCTTTAGTAAAGGTTGAATAGTCTATTGTTCAGCTATTAGACTATTCTTTAGTAAAGGTTGAATAGTCTATTGTTCAGCTATTAGACTATTCTTTAGTAAAGGTTGAATAGTCTATTGTTCAGCTATTAGACTATTCTTTAGTAAAGGTTGAATAGTCTATTGTTCAGCTATTAGACTATTCTTTAGTAAAGGTTGAATAGTCTATTGTTCAGCTATTAGACTATTCTTTAGTAAAGGTTGAATAGTCTATTGTTCAGCTATTAGACTATTCTTTAGTAAAGGTTGAATAGTCTATTGTTCAGCTATTAGACTATTCTTTAGTAAAGGTTGAATAGTCTATTGTTCAGCTATTAGACTATTCTTTAGTAAAGGTTGAATAGTCTATTGTTCAGCTATTAGACTATTCTTTAGTAAAGGTTGAATAGTCTATTGTTCAGCTATTAGACTATTCTTTAGTAAAGGTTGAATAGTCTATTGTTCAGCTATTAGACTATTCTTTAGTAAAGGTTGAATAGTCTATTGTTCAGCTATTAGACTATTCTTTAGTAAAGGTTGAATAGTCTATTGTTCAGCTATTAGACTATTCTTTAGTAAAGGTTGAATAGTCTATTGTTCAGCTATTAGACTATTCTTTAGTAAAGGTTGAATAGTCTATTGTTCAGCTATTAGACTATTCTTTAGTAAAGGTTGAATAGTCTATTGTTCAGCTATTAGACTATTCTTTAGTAAAGGTTGAATAGTCTATTGTTCAGCTATTAGACTATTCTTTAGTAAAGGTTGAATAGTCTATTGTTCAGCTATTAGACTATTCTTTAGTAAAGGTTGAATAGTCTATTGTTCAGCTATTAGACTATTCTTTAGTAAAGGTTGAATAGTCTATTGTTCAGCTATTAGACTATTCTTTAGTAAAGGTTGAATAGTCTATTGTTCAGCTATTAGACTATTCTTTAGTAAAGGTTGAATAGTCTATTGTTCAGCTATTAGACTATTCTTTAGTAAAGGTTGAATAGTCTATTGTTCAGCTATTAGACTATTCTTTAGTAAAGGTTGAATAGTCTATTGTTCAGCTATTAGACTATTCTTTAGTAAAGGTTGAATAGTCTATTGTTCAGCTATTAGACTATTCTTTAGTAAAGGTTGAATAGTCTATTGTTCAGCTATTAGACTATTCTTTAGTAAAGGTTGAATAGTCTATTGTTCAGCTATTAGACTATTCTTTAGTAAAGGTTGAATAGTCTATTGTTCAGCTATTAGACTATTCTTTAGTAAAGGTTGAATAGTCTATTGTTCAGCTATTAGACTATTCTTTAGTAAAGGTTGAATAGTCTATTGTTCAGCTATTAGACTATTCTTTAGTAAAGGTTGAATAGTCTATTGTTCAGCTATTAGACTATTCTTTAGTAAAGGTTGAATAGTCTATTGTTCAGCTATTAGACTATTCTTTAGTAAAGGTTGAATAGTCTATTGTTCAGCTATTAGACTATTCTTTAGTAAAGGTTGAATAGTCTATTGTTCAGCTATTAGACTATTCTTTAGTAAAGGTTGAATAGTCTATTGTTCAGCTATTAGACTATTCTTTAGTAAAGGTTGAATAGTCTATTGTTCAGCTATTAGACTATTCTTTAGTAAAGGTTGAATAGTCTATTGTTCAGCTATTAGACTATTCTTTAGTAAAGGTTGAATAGTCTATTGTTCAGCTATTAGACTATTCTTTAGTAAAGGTTGAATAGTCTATTGTTCAGCTATTAGACTATTCTTTAGTAAAGGTTGAATAGTCTATTGTTCAGCTATTAGACTATTCTTTAGTAAAGGTTGAATAGTCTATTGTTCAGCTATTAGACTATTCTTTAGTAAAGGTTGAATAGTCTATTGTTCAGCTATTAGACTATTCTTTAGTAAAGGTTGAATAGTCTATTGTTCAGCTATTAGACTATTCTTTAGTAAAGGTTGAATAGTCTATTGTTCAGCTATTAGACTATTCTTTAGTAAAGGTTGAATAGTCTATTGTTCAGCTATTAGACTATTCTTTAGTAAAGGTTGAATAGTCTATTGTTCAGCTATTAGACTATTCTTTAGTAAAGGTTGAATAGTCTATTGTTCAGCTATTAGACTATTCTTTAGTAAAGGTTGAATAGTCTATTGTTCAGCTATTAGACTATTCTTTAGTAAAGGTTGAATAGTCTATTGTTCAGCTATTAGACTATTCTTTAGTAAAGGTTGAATAGTCTATTGTTCAGCTATTAGACTATTCTTTAGTAAAGGTTGAATAGTCTATTGTTCAGCTATTAGACTATTCTTTAGTAAAGGTTGAATAGTCTATTGTTCAGCTATTAGACTATTCTTTAGTAAAGGTTGAATAGTCTATTGTTCAGCTATTAGACTATTCTTTAGTAAAGGTTGAATAGTCTATTGTTCAGCTATTAGACTATTCTTTAGTAAAGGTTGAATAGTCTATTGTTCAGCTATTAGACTATTCTTTAGTAAAGGTTGAATAGTCTATTGTTCAGCTATTAGACTATTCTTTAGTAAAGGTTGAATAGTCTATTGTTCAGCTATTAGACTATTCTTTAGTAAAGGTTGAATAGTCTATTGTTCAGCTATTAGACTATTCTTTAGTAAAGGTTGAATAGTCTATTGTTCAGCTATTAGACTATTCTTTAGTAAAGGTTGAATAGTCTATTGTTCAGCTATTAGACTATTCTTTAGTAAAGGTTGAATAGTCTATTGTTCAGCTATTAGACTATTCTTTAGTAAAGGTTGAATAGTCTATTGTTCAGCTATTAGACTATTCTTTAGTAAAGGTTGAATAGTCTATTGTTCAGCTATTAGACTATTCTTTAGTAAAGGTTGAATAGTCTATTGTTCAGCTATTAGACTATTCTTTAGTAAAGGTTGAATAGTCTATTGTTCAGCTATTAGACTATTCTTTAGTAAAGGTTGAATAGTCTATTGTTCAGCTATTAGACTATTCTTTAGTAAAGGTTGAATAGTCTATTGTTCAGCTATTAGACTATTCTTTAGTAAAGGTTGAATAGTCTATTGTTCAGCTATTAGACTATTCTTTAGTAAAGGTTGAATAGTCTATTGTTCAGCTATTAGACTATTCTTTAGTAAAGGTTGAATAGTCTATTGTTCAGCTATTAGACTATTCTTTAGTAAAGGTTGAATAGTCTATTGTTCAGCTATTAGACTATTCTTTAGTAAAGGTTGAATAGTCTATTGTTCAGCTATTAGACTATTCTTTAGTAAAGGTTGAATAGTCTATTGTTCAGCTATTAGACTATTCTTTAGTAAAGGTTGAATAGTCTATTGTTCAGCTATTAGACTATTCTTTAGTAAAGGTTGAATAGTCTATTGTTCAGCTATTAGACTATTCTTTAGTAAAGGTTGAATAGTCTATTGTTCAGCTATTAGGCTATTCTTTAGTAAAGGTTGAATAGTCTATTGTTCAGCTATTAGGCTATTCTTTAGTAAAGGTTGAATAGTCTATTGTTCAGCTATTAGGCTATTCTTTAGTAAAGGTTGAATAGTCTATTGTTCAGCTATTAGGCTATTCTTTAGTAAAGGTTGAATAGTCTATTGTTCAGCTATTAGGCTATTCTTTAGTAAAGGTTGAATAGTCTATTGTTCAGCTATTAGACTATTCTTTAGTAAAGGTTGAATAGTCTATTGTTCAGCTATTAGACTATTCTTTAGTAAAGGTTGAATAGTCTATTGTTCAGCTATTAGACTATTCTTTAGTAAAGGTTGAATAGTCTATTGTTCAGCTATTAGACTATTCTTTAGTAAAGGTTGAATAGTCTATTGTTCAGCTATTAGACTATTCTTTAGTAAAGGTTGAATAGTCTATTGTTCAGCTATTAGACTATTCTTTAGTAAAGGTTGAATAGTCTATTGTTCAGCTATTAGACTATTCTTTAGTAAAGGTTGAATAGTCTATTGTTCAGCTATTAGACTATTCTTTAGTAAAGGTTGAATAGTCTATTGTTCAGCTATTAGACTATTCTTTAGTAAAGGTTGAATAGTCTATTGTTCAGCTATTAGACTATTCTTTAGTAAAGGTTGAATAGTCTATTGTTCAGCTATTAGACTATTCTTTAGTAAAGGTTGAATAGTCTATTGTTCAGCTATTAGACTATTCTTTAGTAAAGGTTGAATAGTCTATTGTTCAGCTATTAGACTATTCTTTAGTAAAGGTTGAATAGTCTATTGTTCAGCTATTAGACTATTCTTTAGTAAAGGTTGAATAGTCTATTGTTCAGCTATTAGACTATTCTTTAGTAAAGGTTGAATAGTCTATTGTTCAGCTATTAGACTATTCTTTAGTAAAGGTTGAATAGTCTATTGTTCAGCTATTAGACTATTCTTTAGTAAAGGTTGAATAGTCTATTGTTCAGCTATTAGACTATTCTTTAGTAAAGGTTGAATAGTCTATTGTTCAGCTATTAGACTATTCTTTAGTAAAGGTTGAATAGTCTATTGTTCAGCTATTAGACTATTCTTTAGTAAAGGTTGAATAGTCTATTGTTCAGCTATTAGACTATTCTTTAGTAAAGGTTGAATAGTCTATTGTTCAGCTATTAGACTATTCTTTAGTAAAGGTTGAATAGTCTATTGTTCAGCTATTAGACTATTCTTTAGTAAAGGTTGAATAGTCTATTGTTCAGCTATTAGACTATTCTTTAGTAAAGGTTGAATAGTCTATTGTTCAGCTATTAGACTATTCTTTAGTAAAGGTTGAATAGTCTATTGTTCAGCTATTAGACTATTCTTTAGTAAAGGTTGAATAGTCTATTGTTCAGCTATTAGACTATTCTTTAGTAAAGGTTGAATAGTCTATTGTTCAGCTATTAGACTATTCTTTAGTAAAGGTTGAATAGTCTATTGTTCAGCTATTAGACTATTCTTTAGTAAAGGTTGAATAGTCTATTGTTCAGCTATTAGACTATTCTTTAGTAAAGGTTGAATAGTCTATTGTTCAGCTATTAGACTATTCTTTAGTAAAGGTTGAATAGTCTATTGTTCAGCTATTAGACTATTCTTTAGTAAAGGTTGAATAGTCTATTGTTCAGCTATTAGACTATTCTTTAGTAAAGGTTGAATAGTCTATTGTTCAGCTATTAGACTATTCTTTAGTAAAGGTTGAATAGTCTATTGTTCAGCTATTAGACTATTCTTTAGTAAAGGTTGAATAGTCTATTGTTCAGCTATTAGACTATTCTTTAGTAAAGGTTGAATAGTCTATTGTTCAGCTATTAGACTATTCTTTAGTAAAGGTTGAATAGTCTATTGTTCAGCTATTAGACTATTCTTTAGTAAAGGTTGAATAGTCTATTGTTCAGCTATTAGACTATTCTTTAGTAAAGGTTGAATAGTCTATTGTTCAGCTATTAGACTATTCTTTAGTAAAGGTTGAATAGTCTATTGTTCAGCTATTAGACTATTCTTTAGTAAAGGTTGAATAGTCTATTGTTCAGCTATTAGACTATTCTTTAGTAAAGGTTGAATAGTCTATTGTTCAGCTATTAGACTATTCTTTAGTAAAGGTTGAATAGTCTATTGTTCAGCTATTAGACTATTCTTTAGTAAAGGTTGAATAGTCTATTGTTCAGCTATTAGACTATTCTTTAGTAAAGGTTGAATAGTCTATTGTTCAGCTATTAGACTATTCTTTAGTAAAGGTTGAATAGTCTATTGTTCAGCTATTAGACTATTCTTTAGTAAAGGTTGAATAGTCTATTGTTCAGCTATTAGACTATTCTTTAGTAAAGGTTGAATAGTCTATTGTTCAGCTATTAGACTATTCTTTAGTAAAGGTTGAATAGTCTATTGTTCAGCTATTAGACTATTCTTTAGTAAAGGTTGAATAGTCTATTGTTCAGCTATTAGACTATTCTTTAGTAAAGGTTGAATAGTCTATTGTTCAGCTATTAGACTATTCTTTAGTAAAGGTTGAATAGTCTATTGTTCAGCTATTAGGCTATTCTTTAGTAAAGGTTGAATAGTCTATTGTTCAGCTATTAGGCTATTCTTTAGTAAAGGTTGAATAGTCTATTGTTCAGCTATTAGGCTATTCTTTAGTAAAGGTTGAATAGTCTATTGTTCAGCTATTAGGCTATTCTTTAGTAAAGGTTGAATAGTCTATTGTTCAGCTATTAGGCTATTCTTTAGTAAAGGTTGAATAGTCTATTGTTCAGCTATTAGGCTATTCTTTAGTAAAGGTTGAATAGTCTATTGTTCAGCTATTAGGCTATTCTTTAGTAAAGGTTGAATAGTCTATTGTTCAGCTATTAGGCTATTCTTTAGTAAAGGTTGAATAGTCTATTGTTCAGCTATTAGGCTATTCTTTAGTAAAGGTTGAATAGTCTATTGTTCAGCTATTAGACTATTCTTTAGTAAAGGTTGAATAGTCTATTGTTCAGCTATTAGACTATTCTTTAGTAAAGGTTGAATAGTCTATTGTTCAGCTATTAGACTATTCTTTAGTAAAGGTTGAATAGTCTATTGTTCAGCTATTAGACTATTCTTTAGTAAAGGTTGAATAGTCTATTGTTCAGCTATTAGACTATTCTTTAGTAAAGGTTGAATAGTCTATTGTTCAGCTATTAGACTATTCTTTAGTAAAGGTTGAATAGTCTATTGTTCAGCTATTAGACTATTCTTTAGTAAAGGTTGAATAGTCTATTGTTCAGCTATTAGACTATTCTTTAGTAAAGGTTGAATAGTCTATTGTTCAGCTATTAGACTATTCTTTAGTAAAGGTTGAATAGTCTATTGTTCAGCTATTAGACTATTCTTTAGTAAAGGTTGAATAGTCTATTGTTCAGCTATTAGACTATTCTTTAGTAAAGGTTGAATAGTCTATTGTTCAGCTATTAGACTATTCTTTAGTAAAGGTTGAATAGTCTATTGTTCAGCTATTAGACTATTCTTTAGTAAAGGTTGAATAGTCTATTGTTCAGCTATTAGACTATTCTTTAGTAAAGGTTGAATAGTCTATTGTTCAGCTATTAGACTATTCTTTAGTAAAGGTTGAATAGTCTATTGTTCAGCTATTAGACTATTCTTTAGTAAAGGTTGAATAGTCTATTGTTCAGCTATTAGACTATTCTTTAGTAAAGGTTGAATAGTCTATTGTTCAGCTATTAGACTATTCTTTAGTAAAGGTTGAATAGTCTATTGTTCAGCTATTAGACTATTCTTTAGTAAAGGTTGAATAGTCTATTGTTCAGCTATTAGACTATTCTTTAGTAAAGGTTGAATAGTCTATTGTTCAGCTATTAGACTATTCTTTAGTAAAGGTTGAATAGTCTATTGTTCAGCTATTAGACTATTCTTTAGTAAAGGTTGAATAGTCTATTGTTCAGCTATTAGACTATTCTTTAGTAAAGGTTGAATAGTCTATTGTTCAGCTATTAGACTATTCTTTAGTAAAGGTTGAATAGTCTATTGTTCAGCTATTAGACTATTCTTTAGTAAAGGTTGAATAGTCTATTGTTCAGCTATTAGACTATTCTTTAGTAAAGGTTGAATAGTCTATTGTTCAGCTATTAGACTATTCTTTAGTAAAGGTTGAATAGTCTATTGTTCAGCTATTAGACTATTCTTTAGTAAAGGTTGAATAGTCTATTGTTCAGCTATTAGACTATTCTTTAGTAAAGGTTGAATAGTCTATTGTTCAGCTATTAGACTATTCTTTAGTAAAGGTTGAATAGTCTATTGTTCAGCTATTAGACTATTCTTTAGTAAAGGTTGAATAGTCTATTGTTCAGCTATTAGACTATTCTTTAGTAAAGGTTGAATAGTCTATTGTTCAGCTATTAGACTATTCTTTAGTAAAGGTTGAATAGTCTATTGTTCAGCTATTAGACTATTCTTTAGTAAAGGTTGAATAGTCTATTGTTCAGCTATTAGACTATTCTTTAGTAAAGGTTGAATAGTCTATTGTTCAGCTATTAGACTATTCTTTAGTAAAGGTTGAATAGTCTATTGTTCAGCTATTAGACTATTCTTTAGTAAAGGTTGAATAGTCTATTGTTCAGCTATTAGACTATTCTTTAGTAAAGGTTGAATAGTCTATTGTTCAGCTATTAGACTATTCTTTAGTAAAGGTTGAATAGTCTATTGTTCAGCTATTAGACTATTCTTTAGTAAAGGTTGAATAGTCTATTGTTCAGCTATTAGACTATTCTTTAGTAAAGGTTGAATAGTCTATTGTTCAGCTATTAGACTATTCTTTAGTAAAGGTTGAATAGTCTATTGTTCAGCTATTAGACTATTCTTTAGTAAAGGTTGAATAGTCTATTGTTCAGCTATTAGACTATTCTTTAGTAAAGGTTGAATAGTCTATTGTTCAGCTATTAGACTATTCTTTAGTAAAGGTTGAATAGTCTATTGTTCAGCTATTAGACTATTCTTTAGTAAAGGTTGAATAGTCTATTGTTCAGCTATTAGACTATTCTTTAGTAAAGGTTGAATAGTCTATTGTTCAGCTATTAGACTATTCTTTAGTAAAGGTTGAATAGTCTATTGTTCAGCTATTAGACTATTCTTTAGTAAAGGTTGAATAGTCTATTGTTCAGCTATTAGACTATTCTTTAGTAAAGGTTGAATAGTCTATTGTTCAGCTATTAGACTATTCTTTAGTAAAGGTTGAATAGTCTATTGTTCAGCTATTAGACTATTCTTTAGTAAAGGTTGAATAGTCTATTGTTCAGCTATTAGGCTATTCTTTAGTAAAGGTTGAATAGTCTATTGTTCAGCTATTAGGCTATTCTTTAGTAAAGGTTGAATAGTCTATTGTTCAGCTATTAGGCTATTCTTTAGTAAAGGTTGAATAGTCTATTGTTCAGCTATTAGGCTATTCTTTAGTAAAGGTTGAATAGTCTATTGTTCAGCTATTAGACTATTCTTTAGTAAAGGTTGAATAGTCTATTGTTCAGCTATTAGACTATTCTTTAGTAAAGGTTGAATAGTCTATTGTTCAGCTATTAGACTATTCTTTAGTAAAGGTTGAATAGTCTATTGTTCAGCTATTAGACTATTCTTTAGTAAAGGTTGAATAGTCTATTGTTCAGCTATTAGACTATTCTTTAGTAAAGGTTGAATAGTCTATTGTTCAGCTATTAGACTATTCTTTAGTAAAGGTTGAATAGTCTATTGTTCAGCTATTAGACTATTCTTTAGTAAAGGTTGAATAGTCTATTGTTCAGCTATTAGACTATTCTTTAGTAAAGGTTGAATAGTCTATTGTTCAGCTATTAGACTATTCTTTAGTAAAGGTTGAATAGTCTATTGTTCAGCTATTAGACTATTCTTTAGTAAAGGTTGAATAGTCTATTGTTCAGCTATTAGACTATTCTTTAGTAAAGGTTGAATAGTCTATTGTTCAGCTATTAGACTATTCTTTAGTAAAGGTTGAATAGTCTATTGTTCAGCTATTAGACTATTCTTTAGTAAAGGTTGAATAGTCTATTGTTCAGCTATTAGACTATTCTTTAGTAAAGGTTGAATAGTCTATTGTTCAGCTATTAGACTATTCTTTAGTAAAGGTTGAATAGTCTATTGTTCAGCTATTAGACTATTCTTTAGTAAAGGTTGAATAGTCTATTGTTCAGCTATTAGACTATTCTTTAGTAAAGGTTGAATAGTCTATTGTTCAGCTATTAGACTATTCTTTAGTAAAGGTTGAATAGTCTATTGTTCAGCTATTAGACTATTCTTTAGTAAAGGTTGAATAGTCTATTGTTCAGCTATTAGACTATTCTTTAGTAAAGGTTGAATAGTCTATTGTTCAGCTATTAGACTATTCTTTAGTAAAGGTTGAATAGTCTATTGTTCAGCTATTAGACTATTCTTTAGTAAAGGTTGAATAGTCTATTGTTCAGCTATTAGACTATTCTTTAGTAAAGGTTGAATAGTCTATTGTTCAGCTATTAGACTATTCTTTAGTAAAGGTTGAATAGTCTATTGTTCAGCTATTAGACTATTCTTTAGTAAAGGTTGAATAGTCTATTGTTCAGCTATTAGACTATTCTTTAGTAAAGGTTGAATAGTCTATTGTTCAGCTATTAGACTATTCTTTAGTAAAGGTTGAATAGTCTATTGTTCAGCTATTAGACTATTCTTTAGTAAAGGTTGAATAGTCTATTGTTCAGCTATTAGACTATTCTTTAGTAAAGGTTGAATAGTCTATTGTTCAGCTATTAGACTATTCTTTAGTAAAGGTTGAATAGTCTATTGTTCAGCTATTAGACTATTCTTTAGTAAAGGTTGAATAGTCTATTGTTCAGCTATTAGACTATTCTTTAGTAAAGGTTGAATAGTCTATTGTTCAGCTATTAGACTATTCTTTAGTAAAGGTTGAATAGTCTATTGTTCAGCTATTAGACTATTCTTTAGTAAAGGTTGAATAGTCTATTGTTCAGCTATTAGACTATTCTTTAGTAAAGGTTGAATAGTCTATTGTTCAGCTATTAGACTATTCTTTAGTAAAGGTTGAATAGTCTATTGTTCAGCTATTAGACTATTCTTTAGTAAAGGTTGAATAGTCTATTGTTCAGCTATTAGACTATTCTTTAGTAAAGGTTGAATAGTCTATTGTTCAGCTATTAGACTATTCTTTAGTAAAGGTTGAATAGTCTATTGTTCAGCTATTAGACTATTCTTTAGTAAAGGTTGAATAGTCTATTGTTCAGCTATTAGACTATTCTTTAGTAAAGGTTGAATAGTCTATTGTTCAGCTATTAGACTATTCTTTAGTAAAGGTTGAATAGTCTATTGTTCAGCTATTAGACTATTCTTTAGTAAAGGTTGAATAGTCTATTGTTCAGCTATTAGACTATTCTTTAGTAAAGGTTGAATAGTCTATTGTTCAGCTATTAGACTATTCTTTAGTAAAGGTTGAATAGTCTATTGTTCAGCTATTAGACTATTCTTTAGTAAAGGTTGAATAGTCTATTGTTCAGCTATTAGACTATTCTTTAGTAAAGGTTGAATAGTCTATTGTTCAGCTATTAGACTATTCTTTAGTAAAGGTTGAATAGTCTATTGTTCAGCTATTAGACTATTCTTTAGTAAAGGTTGAATAGTCTATTGTTCAGCTATTAGACTATTCTTTAGTAAAGGTTGAATAGTCTATTGTTCAGCTATTAGACTATTCTTTAGTAAAGGTTGAATAGTCTATTGTTCAGCTATTAGACTATTCTTTAGTAAAGGTTGAATAGTCTATTGTTCAGCTATTCGACTATTCTTTAGTAAAGGTTGAATAGTCTATTGTTCAGCTATTAGACTATTCTTTAGTAAAGGTTGAATAGTCTATTGTTCAGCTATTAGACTATTCTTTAGTAAAGGTTGAATAGTCTATTGTTCAGCTATTAGCTCCTCCCCAACTTACAACAAATGGATGTCTTTTTGTTGGGAGCAAAACTTTTTTATTTTCAATCAAAAATAATTGTTCTGAAAGCAAAAACGAGGCTTCAAAGTAAAAAAAAAAAATTGCAATCAAATATTTTGTAATAGAGCACAAAGATTTATGCATTTTATTCCCCCAAAATATTGTATCACTGTGTCCATACACCGAGGCTCTCGCATTAGTTTCACTTAAACTTTTAGATTTTCATAATTTTACTTCAGATTTTTATGATTAACCACGTGACAATGATTTTGAGAAAAAAATATGTTATTATTGAAATTAAATTGTTCCATGAAAATGCACATGTAAAAATAATCATAACTTTCACACAGATTGGTTAAAATGGTAGGATACATTGTAAGCTTTCCCTAACTTGAAACTCAAGAGCTGCCTGTAGTCTCTACTACAATACCAGAGCTGCTTGTAGTCTCTACTATAACACCAGAGCTGCCTGTAGTCTCCACTATAACACCAGAGCTGCCTGCAGTCTCCACTATAACACCAGAGCTGCCTGTAGTCTCTACTATAACACCAGAGCTGTCTGTAGTCTCTACTATAACACCAGAGCTGCATGTAGTCTCCACTATAACACCAGAGGCTGCATGTAGTCTCCACTATAACACCAGGGGCTGCATGTAGTCTCTACTATAACACCAGAGCTGCCTGTAGTCTCTACTATAACACCAGAGCTGCCTGTAGTCTCCACTATTACACCAGAGCTGGTTCGCAAGGCACAGCCTTGGGGGGGCAAACCGGCTGTTTGTTCTGGATTCGGTCTGGTCTCAGATCCTGGAATGGCTCAGAAAAACTCCCTAGAAAGGCCAGAACCTAGGAAGATACCTAAAGAGGAGCCAGGCTATGAGGGGTGGCCAGTCCTCTTCTTGCTGTGCTGGGTGGAGATTATAACAGAACATGGCCAAGATGTTCAAATGTTCATAGATGACCAGCAGGGTCAAATAATAATAATCACAGTGGTTGTCGAGGGTGCAACAGGTCAGCACCTCAGGAGAAAATTTCAGTTGGCTTTTCATAGCCAATCATTAAGAGTATTTCTACTGCTCCTGCTGTCTCTAGAGAGTTGAAAACAGCAGGTCTGGGACAGGTAGAACGTCCCAGACCTGGGAGTTGCATTGATAGTTTTACTTTTATACTTAAGTGTATTTAAAACCAAATACTTCTACTTTTACTCAAGTAGTATTTTACTGGGTGAATTTCACTTGAGTCATTTTATATTATGTTATCTTTACTTTTACTCAAGTATGAAAATTGGGTACAGGCTGCATCCCAGGGATGTTGTCCCCATCAGCTCCAGAGTCTTCACCTGAACGAACGTCACAGGCTGAATCACAGGGATGTTGTCCCTCGTCAGCTCCAGAGTCTTCACCTGAACGAACGTCACAGGCTGCATCCCGGGGATGTTGTCCCTCGTCAGCTCCAGTCTTCACCTGAACGAACGTCACAGGCTGAATCACACACTTGGGGGGGTGTTGCTTACTAGCGCACATGCTTCACACATTTTTCTCAAGCAACCTGGGGGGAAAATGAACTTTTTACGTTTTTTGTGATGTATATTCTATTTTTTGGGGCAAATTGTACTTGCAACATTACCTTTAAACCCCCCTGGGGTCTATTGACGCACTGGTGCATCAATCTAATTAACAGAATGAAAAAATTAGCATAAAAATCTGTCAGTTTTAAGCTAGAGAGATGTTTTTTTTGCATAGGCTGTGTCTCAATCCACCGCATCCGTCTATAGCAGCCTTCCACATCTGCTGTGGAAGGCGGCCGAGCTACAGCTGTGTTGGTCAGAGCATGAGACATCACAAATCGGTCTTCTCACGAATATGGCTGTAGCGTCCGAACGGTTTGGCCAACAAACTCTCATGAACACGAGACTCTCACTACGACCCCCACAAGTGTCACTGGTTTTAAAAAATCAATGGAAGTATGGAGGCAGTTTTGTGCCAACACAAGAAAAAGGGGTTAGAAATGGGCCCCAAAAAATATCCGTCTTAACTTGCAAAAATGCCTTCTCTTTTCCCTGGACATTCAACAGCAACTTACTTAAATAATTGTTCTTCAGGAATCGATGCACAGATGTGACACTAGATAGAGCAGGAGAGCTGTTAAGATAGTAACAACAAAGACGGCCCACAGGCCACACCCTGGTTGAATCAACGTTGTTTCAACAACATGACGTTGAACCAACGTGGAATAGACATTGAACTGACGTCTGTGTCTAGTGTGTGGACCAGACATCTGGTACCAGTGTACTCACTGTATCCTGTAGAAACATAACTGTACGATGGGTTGTTGCTGAGGAAACTCCTTTAATTGGAAATTACTAACAGGTATAACATTACCAAGTTTAAAATGTACGTTTACAGTTATGCCCACATTTTTACTCGTCTTTGAAGTCAGAATAACATCACTATGCCATAACATCTCAGATAATATACAGACTATATGCACGGAAAAACAAAATATTTGCATTTGAGGGAGAAGACATGACCCTGAAAAAAAGAGTAAAAACAATAACACTGTGATGTCATCTTAGCAAGCCAAAAACACTGTGATGTCATCTTAGCAAGCCAATAACAGAGTCACCAGGAGACTATCGGGTCCGCTGCATCTGAAGGGTGAGGTTCATGCAGACAGACTGCTAACATGGAGGCTTCACACAAGATAGATACTTCCTAAGATATCCAGTCTGAACCATAGAGATTTCATGGTCTAAACCATAGAGATTTCATGGTCTAAACAGCCTGACAGGTTCATTTGATGGCCAGGATGGCATCGTAGGACTTCCCTGTCCGACAGACCTGGACGTTGTGGAAGCCAGCGAAGGAGAGCATGTTAGAGTACTGAGAGGGAGGATGCTCCTTCCCCTCCGTCTGGACCAACATGTTGAGGGAGAAGATCTGAGCCATCACTGGACCTCGACGGTTCTCAAACAGTAGAGCCTCCACCAACAGAACCCCACCACCTATAGAGAGAGAGAGAGAGCTCTACAATGTCAAGAGATGAAACAAGAAAAGAGTCCCCTCAGCCAGCTGGTTCTGAGGCTCAGTTCACCAACCCAAACCAACCCCATAGAGCCTCAGGACAGCCCTCAGAAAATCTGGCCCAACCAAATCATCACAAAACCAAAAGAAAAATATATCACCTATTGGAAAGACACCACAAAAAATCAAAGTAAACTTCAATGCTATTTGGCTCTAAACAGACAGTACATGGTGGCAGACTATCTGACCACTGTGACTGATGGAAAACATTGACTAGGTACAGACTCAGTGAGCACAGTCTGGCTATAGAGACCGGTCGTCACAGACAAACCTGGCTGCCCAGAGAGGACAGGCTGTGCTCACTCTGCTCCAGGGGAGAGGTAGAGACAGAGCTGCATTTCCTATTACACTGTGACAAATACTCAGACCTAAGAGAATATTTCTTTCCCAAAATTATAATTCAATACAAAGAATTTGAAACTATAAAAGATGAAGAAAAAATCTAATATTTATTGGGTGAAAAGCCAAAATGTGCAGTTTTGTCAGCCAAATATGTGTCTTCCTGCCACAACCTGAGGGACAGCCAGTGAAAAGTGCAAAGTAATGTTGATAATATTTCCCGTTTTGTTTTGTCTTTCATACCAGGTCATATGTCTTCTCAGTCATGTTGACACTGGTCTACTACCATTGATTTAATGTATTGTTGTTCTGATTAATATTGTTGTTGTAGTTGTTGTTAATGGTAATCCCATGTCCACTACTACTATTATTATTGCTGTTGGTCCCACCATTTATTTATATATAAATATATATATATTTTGTATATATATACATATATATTTGATTTTTATTTTCCGATATGTATACTTTGACAATGTAAGTAATAATGAACTTGCCATGTCAATTGAGAGAGAGAGAGAGAGAGAGAGAGAGGGAGAGGGAGAGAGAGACATCTCACCTTGGTGCCTCCCCCATCTCATGCACAATTGGGAGCATACTGATATCTGATGTGAATCTGAGGTCTGATGTGAATCTCCGCTTTGTCCCCTTTAGGAAATTAAGTCATTTTCGTAGGTGGATCCTTAATTGCAGTTAATTATTGGATGTTTACTTCAGGTTCTTTGAATGCTCAAATTGACTTGTATAAAGAAACTAATCTACCCTCCGCCCCATCACCTGGGGTGAAGCAGATTCAAATCAAACTTTATCAAATCAAACTTTATTAGTCACATGCGCCGAATACAACATGTGTAGACCTTACCGTGAAATGCTTACTTACAAGCCCTTAACCAACAGTGCAGTTCAAGAAAGAGTTAAGAAAATATTTACCAAATAAACAAAAATGACAATAACGAGGGTATATACAGGGGTACCACTACCGAGTCAATGTGTGGGGGTACAGGTTAGTGTAGGTCATTTGTACATGTAGGTAGGGGTGAAGTGACTATACATAGATAATAAACAGCGTAGTAGCAGTGTAAAAAACAAATGGGGTTGGGGGGATGTCAATGTAAATAGTCCGGTGGCCATTTGATTCATTGTTCAGCAGTCTTATGGCTTGGGGGTAGAAGCTGTTAACTTCTTTGAGGTAGGGGGCAGTATTTTCACGCCCGGATGAAAAGCATGCCCAGAGTAAACGGCCTGCTACAAAGCCATAAAAGCTAGAATATGCATATTATTAATAGATTTCAATAGAAAACACTCTGAAGTTTCTAAAACTGTTTGAATGATGTATGTGAGTATAACAGAACTCATCAGGCAGGCAAAAACCTGAGAAAAAAATCCAACCAGGAAGTGAGACATCTGAGGTTGGTCGATTTTCAACTCAGCTCCTATTGAAAATACAGTGGGATATTGGTAATGTTGCACTTCCTAAGGCTTCCACTAGATGTCAACAGTCGTTAGAACCTTGTCTGATGCCTCTACTGTTTAGTGGGCCGAAGGAGAGAGGAATGAGTCAGGTCTGCCATGACCTGAACATGCTCTGACCATGCGCGTTCACGTGAAAGCGAGCTCTGTTCCATCGCAATTCTGAAGACACAGGAATACTCCGGTTGGAACATTATTGAAGAATTATGTTAAAAACATCATAAAGATTGATTCAATATTTCGTTTGTCATGTTTTTACGGACTGTAATATAACTTTTTTTACTTTTTGTCCGTACTTTCCGCTGGACCTGCCCGCGGGTCATGAGTTTGGAAAGTGTACTGAACGCTAGAACAACAAGGAGGAATTTGGACATAAATTATGGACATTATTGAACAAAACAAACATTTATTGTGGAACTGGGATTCCTGGGAGTGCATTCTGATGAAGATCATCAAAGGTAAGTGAATGTTTATATTGTTACTTCTGACTTCTGTTGACTGCATAATATGGTGGCTATATTTGTGTCTTGATTGGGCTCTGAGCGCCGACTCAGATTATTGCATGGTTTGCTTTTTTCGTAAAGCTTTTTGGAAATCTGACACAGCGGTTGCATTAAGGAGAAGTGCATCTAAAATTCCATGCATAACAGTTGTATCTTTTAGCAATGTTTATTATGAGTATTTCTGTAAATTGATGTGGCTCTCTGCAAAATCAAAGGATGTTTTGTGACTTCTGAACGTAAGGCGCCAATGTAAACTCAGATTTTTGGATATAAATATGAACTTTACCGAACAAAACATACATGTATTGTGTAACATGAAGTCCTATGAGTGTCAGGTTAGTGATTCATTTTATCTATATTTCTGCTTTTTATGAATCCTCTCTTTGGCTGGAGAAATGTCTGCTGTAGTCAATTAACAGCATTCTCACATAGATGTTCCTTTTGTCCAGGTGGGAAAGGGCAGTGTGGAGTGTGATTGAGATGGCGTCATCTGTGGATCTCTATGCAAATTGGGTACCCGGAAGGATACTGATGATGTGAGCCATGACCAGCCTTTCAAAGCATTTCATGGCTACCGACGTGAGTGCTATGGGGAGGTAATCATTTAGGAAGGTTACCTTCGCTTCCTTGGGCACAGGGACTATGGGGGTCTGCTTGAAACATGTAGGTATTACAAACGTGGTCAGTGAGAGGCTCTCAAGCACCGATACCTGGTCCCAACCAGCGCCCACCGCCAGTGGTTATAAAGTTCCACAACTTCACCGAAAAGCAGCGCATCATGGATGCGGCCAGAAGCATCGGTTCTGACGGTAGTCAACGTAAAGGTCCAAGGGTCTTATTCTTCAATGATTATTCCACACCGGTTGTATGAAGACGCAAAGCGTTTGATGAGGTGAAGGCTCGACTCAAGAGAATGAAGATGGACTATGCGCTGCTGTACCCGGCCACATTGAAGATTATGGTCAACGGATCGCCTAAAAAACTCTACACACCTGAAGAGGCTGCTGCGTTTATTGACTCTCTCGGGTAAATAACTGTAAGCTGCACCTCCGCAGCGTTGGATAACTTTTTTATTTGAATCTGATCATGAAGCAGTGGTGTGAGTTCTCAAGTGCTCCTGTTCAGTAATATTCGTATCTTTATTATTTTTCTCGCTAAATTAACTGCCACTATAGCTCAGACTGAGATTTGTGTGAATCTATATTGGTGCCCAGGCTTGGTTTTAGGTGGAAGAGCCTCAATCTTCTTCTGTTGATTTTCATTTCCATATAAAAAAGGACAAGGTTATAGTGGCTTTGCGGACTTAAGAGTCTACATTGGAGAGTTGAAATCCCCTGCATGTTAGCTAGTGGGAAAACCCCCCTTTTGATCTTTGAATGTTACATTTTTGGGTTTAGTATAGTTCGGGTTCAGGGTTCATATCGTTTGTTTATGCTCGGTGAGATTGAGGAGAGTTCAACACATGGGAAAAGGTACCACCCCTTGTTTACAGTAGGATTCAGTCTGGATATTGGTTGGTCAAAGTGCAATGGCAGGTAACAGACTGCGTGTATGTACATGGAACATTAGAGGGATCCATAACCCCATTAAAAGGAAGAAGGTTGTCTTTTTTGAAAAAAGAAAATATTGATATTGCTCTGTTGCAAGAAAATAATTTGGATGATAAGAAGCATCTGAAATTACAACAAGAGGGGTTTGGTCAAGTGTTTTTCTCATCATTTACATCCAGAAGTAGAGGTGTAGCAAATCTTATGAAAAAGAACCTACCACTTAAGGTGTTGAATTGTGTGAAAGATACATTTGGTTGTTTTGTTATAATTAATGGTACTTTACAAGGGCAGAACATTTCCATAATAAATATTTACTTCCCCCTGCCAACCCCCCTGATTTCCTCACTTAGGTATTTCTAGACTTTTCAGAATTAAACTCAGACACTGCAGTGGTTGGAGGAGATTTCAATTGTTTGTTGAACCCCCTTATTGACAAGTTTCCCAGCGGTATAGCTTCCCTCTCTCCTCAAGCTAGGTCCCCTAAAGCTATTTGTGATGATCTGGGGTATGTTGATGTCTGGAGAACCTTTCATCCCTCCAAAAGAGAGTTCACTTTTTTCTCTGCACCTCATGGATGTCAGACTAGAATAGATTACTTTTTTGTGCCCAGGACGTCTTTGCAGTCTGTTTTATCCGCTAGGATAGGAAGCATAGTCATATCTGATCATGCGGAGGTGATCCTGGACATAAAACTCAATGGGGCATCCAATCTGGCAAGACATTGGAGGTTGAATACAACCATCCTTAAAGACCATACATTCACATCATATTTTATTACAGAGTTTAAAGCATTTTTCTCTATCAACTCTCAATCAACAGATAACCCCTCGCTCCTTTGGGAAACCTGTAAAGTGTATGCCAGGTGTCTGATTATGTCATACACAGCCACGAAGAGGCAGAAAAAGCGTGAAAAGCAAAAGATGTTAGAGGGTGAATTAGGAACTAAAGAGAAAGACTACATTAAAACTCCCACTCCTGCCCTATTAAAGGAAATATCAGTCCTTAGATCAACGTTGGACTCTCTCCTAACACAGGACGCTGAAAAGAAAATTAGGTTTGTCAGGCAAAAGCTTTATGAACATGGAGATAAACCAGGAAAGTATTTGGCGTACCTAGCTAAAAAGAGAGCTGACTCACAGTCAATTGCTACTATTATTGATTCTGATGGCAATCATTTATATGAAAATAAATTGATAAATGACTCATTTAAGAAATGTTATACAAATCTTTATGCCTCAGAACTGACAAATGATGCACCCAAATTAACGGAGAACTTCTTATCTAAGATTGAGCTCCCTACTATCTCCGGAGAACAGAGGTCTCTCCTTAATGCCCCTATTACCGAGGAAGAGATAATGTTCGCAATTAAGAATTTGCAAAATGGTAAGGGACCTTCTTGCAGTTCCTACCGCTTCCACTGGATGTCAACAGTCTTTAGAAATTGGTTGAGGTTTTTTCCTTTGTGTAATGAAGAAGTACGGCCATCCAGAACGAGGGTCACTTGAAGTGTCCTGTTAGATAGAGGCGCATGACCAGAAAGCTATCTACAGTTTGTTTTAATCCTGTATTGAACACAGATCATCCCGTCTTCAATTTTAGCGATTATTTACGTTAAAAAATACCTAAAGTTGTATTACAAAAGTAGTTTGAAATGTTTTGACAAAGTTTACAGGTAACTTCTGAGATATTTTGTAGTCACGTTGCACAAGTTGGAACCGGTGTTTTTCTGGATCAAACACGCCAAATAAATTGACATTTTGGATATATATCGACAGAATTAATCGAACAAAAGGACCATTTGTGATGTTTATGGGACATATTGGAGTGCCAACAACAGAAGCTCGTCAAAGGTAAGGCATGAATTATATTTTTATTTCTGCATTTTGTGTCGGGCCTGCAGGGTTGAAATATGCTTCTCTCTCTTTGTTTAATCTGTTGCTATCCTCAGATAATAGCATTGTTTGCTTTCGCCGAAAAGCCTATTTGAATTCTGACATGTTGGCTGGATTCACAACATTCACAACATGTAGCTTTAATTTGGTATCTTTCATGTGTGATTTAATGAAAGTTAGATTTTTATAGTAATTCATTTGAATTTGGCGCTCTGCATTTTCTCAGGCTTTTTGCCAAGTGAGACAGTAGCGTCCCGCCTAAACTCAGATTTTTGGATATAAATATGTTAGTGATTAATTTTATCTCTATTTCTGCTTTTTGTTATTCCTTTCTTTGGCTGAAAAATGGCTGTCTTTTTCTGTGACTTGGCTCATACCTAACATAATCGTTTGGTGTGCTTTCGTCGTAAAACCTTTTTGAAATCGGACACTTTGGCTGGATTTACAACAAGTCTATCTTTAAAATGGTGTAAAATACTTGTATGTTTGAGGAATTTAAATTATGGGATTTCTGTTGTTTTGAATTTGGCGCCCTGCAGTTTCACTGGCTGTTGACGAGGTGGGACGCTACCGTCCCACATACCCTAGAGAAGTTAAGGAGAAGTATATCTCTAATTCTGTGCATAACACTTGTATCTTATATAAAAGTTTATGATGACTATTTCTGTAAATTGATGTGGCTCTCTGCAAAATCACCGGATGTTTTGGAAGCAACAATACTGAACGTAACGCGCCAATGTAAACTGAGATTTTTGGATGTAAATATGCACTTTATCGAACAGTACATACATGTATTGTGTAACATGAAGTCCTATGAGTGTCTTCTGATGAAGATCATCAAAGGTTAGTGATTAATTGTATCTCTATTTCTGCTTTTTGTGACTCCTCTCTTTGGCTGGAAAAATGGCAGAGTTTTTCTGTGACTAGGTACTGACCTAACATAATCGTTTGGTGTGCTTTCGTCGTAAAGCCTTTTTGAAATCGGACACTGTGGTGGGATTAACAACAAGGTTATCTTTAAAATGGTGTGAAATACTTGTATGTTTAAGGAATTTTAATTATGAGATTTCTGTTGTTTTGAATTTGGCGCCCTGCACTTTCACTGGCTGTTGTCATAACGATCCCCTTAATAAATGTATCCCTAGCCACTTTAAATAATACCACTTTAATAATGTTTACATATCTTACATTACTCATTTCATATGTATATACTGTTTTTTATACCATCTAGTTGGTACCTTGCCTATGCCTCTCGGCCATCGCTCATCCATATATTTATATGTACATATACTCATTCCCACCTTTTAGATTTGTGTATTATGTAGTTGTTGGGGAATTGTTGTTAGATATTACTGCGCTGTCGGAACCAGAAGCACAAGCATTTCACTACACTCACATTAACATCTGCTAACCATGTGTATGTGACCAATACAATTTGATCTGAATTTGATTTGATTTGAACATGGAACTCACCTGGTTGACATTATGAAACACTCACCTGGTTGACAACATAAAACACTCACCTGGTTGACAACATAAAACACTCACCTGGTTGACAACATGCATGGATCTTTTTCAGCAGCTGAACACATTTCTCTTCCTTCCAGTCATGGAGGATTCTGGCCAAGATATACAGATCAGCTGGAGGGATGTCTCCATCAAAGAAGTCTCCTACAAAACAACATCATTTATACAGACTGATCATCTGAGGTGTTGAGGTTAGGATGGTTAACGATGCTCACCCTCCTGAAACACGATGGTGTCGTCCTGTTCAGAGAAGTGCTGTCTGGCTGTCTGGATGACTGTAGGAAGGTCCAGCACAGTGACAGAGGAGGAGGGGTAAGCCTTGGACAGCTCCCTGGCCAGAGCCCCCGAACAACCTGCAACAGGCCAACAACACCACACAATATCACCACCACACAATATCACCACCACCACACAATATCACCACAACACAATATCACCACCACCACACAATATCACCACTACCACACAATATCACCACAACACAATATCATCACCACACAATATCACCACCACCACACAATATCACCACCACACAATATCACCACCACAACACAATATCACCACCACCACACAATATCACCACCACCACACAATATCACCACCACACAATATCACCACCACCACACAATATCACCACCACCACACAATATCACCACCACACAATATCACCACCACACAATATCACCACCACCACACAATATCATCACCACCACACAATATCACCACCACACAATATCACCACCACCACACAATATCACCACCACCACACAATATCACCACCACCACACAATATCACCACCACAACACAATATCACCACCACCACACAATATCACCACCACCACACAATATCACCACCACCACACAATATCACCACCACAACACAATATCACCACCACCACACAATATCACCACCACCACACAATATCACCACCACAACACAATATCACCACCACCACACAATATCACCACCACCACACAATATCAACACCACCACACAATATCACCACCACCACACAATATCACCACCACCACACAATATCACCACCACAACACAATATCACCACAACACAATATCACCACCACCACACAATATCACCACCACACAATATCACCACCACACAATATCACCACCACCACACAATATCACCACCACCACACAATATCACCACCACCACACAATATCACCACCACCACACAATATCACCACCACAACACAATATCACCACCACCACACAATATCACCACCACAACACAATATCACCACCACAACACAATATCACCACCACCACACAATATCACCACCACCACACAATATCACCACCACACAATATCACCACCACCACACAATATCACCACCACCACACAATATCACCACCACCACACAATATCACCACCACCACACAATATCACCACAACACAATATCACCACCACACAATATCACCACCACCACACAATATCACCACCACCACACAATATCACCACAACACAATATCACCACCACACAATATCACCACCACCACACAATATCACCACCACAACACAATATCACCACCACCACACAATATCACCACCACAACACAATATCACCACCACAACACAATATCACCACCACCACACAATATCACCACCACCACACAATATCACCACCACACAATATCACCACCACCACACAATATCACCACCACACAATATCACCACCACCACACAATATCACCACCACACAATATCACCACCACCACACAATATCACCACCACCACACAATATCACCACCACCACACAATATCACCACCACCACACAATATCACCACCACCACACAATATCACCACCACCACACAATATCACCACCACCACACAATATCACCACCACCACACAATATCACCACCACCACACAATATCACCACCACCACACAATATCACCACCACCACACAATATCACCACCACCACACAATATCACCACCACCACACAATATCACCACCACACAATATCACCACCACACAATATCACCACCACCACACAATATCACCACCACCACACAATATCACCACCACCACACAATATCACCACCACCACACAATATCACCACCACCACACAATATCACCACCACCACACTATATCACCACCACCACACAATATCACCACCACCACACAATATCACCACCACCACACAATATCACCACCACCACACAATATCACCACCACCACACAATATCACCACCACACAATATCACCACCACCACACAATATCACCACCACAATATCATCACCACCACACAATATCACCACCACCACACAATATCACCATCACCACACAATTTCACCACCACAACACAATATCACCACCACACAATATCACCACCACCACACAATATCACCACCACACAATATCACCACCACCACACAATATCACCACCACACAATATCACCACCACCACACAATATCACCACCACCACACAATATCACCACCACCACACAATATCACCACCACCACACAATATCACCACCACACAATATCACCACCACCACACAATATCACCACCACCACACAATATCACCACCACCACACAATATCACCACCACGACACAATATCACCACCACCACACAATATCACCACCACCACACAATATCACCACCACCACACAATATCACCACCACCACACAATATCACCACCACCACACAATATCACCACCACAACACAATATCACCACCACCACACAATATCACCACCACAACACAATATTACCACCACACAATTTCACCATCACCACACAATTTCACCATCACCACACAATATCACCACCACAACACAATATCACCACCACACAATATCACCACAACACAATATCACCACCACAACACAATATCACCACCACCACACAATATCACCACCACACAATATCACCACAACACAATATCACCACCACCACACAATATCACCACCACCACACAATATCACCACAACACAATATCACCACCACCACACAATATCACCACCACCACACAATATCACCACCACACAATATCACCACAACACAATATCACCACCACCACACAATATCACCACCACCACACAATATCACCACCACCACACAATATCACCACAACACAATATCACCACCACACAATATCACCACCACACAATATCACCACCACCACACAATATCACCACCACACAATATCACCACCACCACACAATATCACCACCACCACACAATATCACCACCACACATTATCAGTATGACAACTGAATATCACCATGACAACTAACAGGTAAAAAATATTACTATCATTATGTTTTGTTGTGAGTGCTGCTGCATAAAACTTCATATAGATTATAATAACCTTATAAATGGAAAATAATCCATTTACCTACCATCGAGGGTCAGGGTTAGGGTCAGGGTCAGGGTTAGGTTCAGGGTCAGGGTTAGCTTCAGGGTTAGGATTAGGGTTAGGTTCAGGGTTAGGGTCAGGGTCAAGGTTAGGGTCAGGGTTAGGATTAGGGTTAGGTTCAGGGTTAGGGTCAGGGTCAAGGTTAGGTTCAGGGTTCGGGTTACGGTCAGGGTTAGGTTCAGGGTCAGGGTTTGGTTTAGGGTTCGGGTTACGGTCAGGGTTAGGGTCAGGGGGTTTAGGGTTAGGTTCAGGGTTCGGGTCAGGGTCAGGGTTTGGTTTAGGGTTAGGGTTTGGTTTAGGGTTACGGTCAGGGTTTGGTTTAGGGTTACGGTCAGGGTCAGGGTTAGGGTTAGGGTTAGGGTTAGGTTCAGGGTTAGGGTTAGGTTCAGGGTCAGGGTCAGGGTCAGGGTTAGGGTTAGGGTTAGGGTCAGGGTTAGGGTTAGGGTTAGGGTTAGGTTCAGGGTTAGGGTTAGGTTCAGGGTTTGGTTTAGGGTCACCTACCTCCAAGGTCCACCATGGCCTTAAAGCAGGACAGGTCGAAGGCTGTGACGATGTCGTGTCCATCCAGGATCCATGTTGAGTTCATCAGACCCATAAACTTCAGCATCTCCTCCTCTGACCTGAAACAGCAGACAGCTGGCTTCACAAAACCCCACAAGGTACTGATGGACTGAAAGAATATCCTCTTCACTAGGGGTTTGAGCTGCTCCCCTCAGGGTGACATTACAGGGTACCGGGGGACAAAAGAAATAGAGCCAAACGATCCTCCGTCCCAGCAGCAGTAAGGCTCCTGAATGTTTAAACCACCGGAGGACCAATGTTCTGGCCTACAGCTAACATTGTAGTTAATCCACCAGGAGGACCAATGTTCTGGCCTACAGCTAACATTGTAGTTAAACCACCAGGAGGACCAGTGTTCTGGACTACAGCTAACATTGTAGTTAAACCACCAGGAGGACCAGTGTTCTGGACTACAGCTAACATTGTAGTTAAACCACCAGGAGGACCAGTGTTCTGGACTACAGCTAACATTGTAGTTAAACCACCAGGAGGACCAGTGTTCTGGACTACAGCTAACATTGTAGTTAAACCACCAGGAGGACCAGTGTTCTGGACTACAGCTAACATTGTAGTTAAACCACCAGGAGGACCAGTGTTCTGGACTACAGCTAACATTGTAGTTAAACCACCAGGAGGACCAGTGTTCTGGACTACAGCTAACATTGTAGTTAAACCACCAGGAGGACCAGTGTTCTGGACTACAGCAAACATTGTAGTTAAACCACCAGGAGGACCAGTGTTCTGGACTACAGCTAACATTGTAGTTAAACCACCAGGAGGACCAGTGTTCTGGACTACAGCTAACATTGTAGTTAAACCACCAGGAGGACCAGTGTTCTGGACTACAGCTAACATTGTAGTTAAACCACCAGGAGGACCAGTGTTCTGGACTACAGCTAACATTGTAGTTAAACCACCAGGAGGACCAGTGGGTCTACAGCTAACATTGTAGTTAAACCACCAGGAGGACCAGTGTTCTGGACTACAGCTAACATTGTAGTTAAACCACCAGGAGGACCAGTGGGACTACAGCTAACATTGTAGTTAAACCACCAGGAGGACCAGTGTTCTGGACTACAGCTAACATTGTAGTTAAACCACCAGGAGGACCAGTGTTCTGGACTACAGCTAACATTGTAGTTAAACCACCAGGAGGACCAGTGTTCTGGACTACAGCTAACATTGTAGTTAAACCACCAGGAGGACCAGTGTTCTGGCCTACAGCTAACATTGTAGTTAAACCACCAGGGGGACCAGTGTTCTGGACTACAGCTAACATTGTAGTTAAACCACCAGGAGGACCAGTGTTCTGGACTACAGCTAACATTGTATTTAAACCACCAGGAGGACCAGTGTTCTGGACTACAGCTAACATTGTATTTAAACCACCAGGAGGACCAGTGTTCTGGACTACAGCTAACATTGTAGTTAAACCACCAGGAGGACCAGTGTTCTGGACTACAGCTAACATTGTAGTTAAACCACCAGGAGGACCAGTGTTCTGGACTACAGCTAACATTGTAGTTAAACCACCAGGAGGACCAGTGTTCTGGACTACAGCTAACATTGTAGTTAAACCACCAGGAGGACAAGTGTTCTGGTCTACAGCTAACATTGTAGTTAAACCACCAGGAGGACCAGTGGGACTACAGCTAACATTGTAGTTAAACCACCAGGAGGACCAGTGTTCTGGACTACAGCTAACATTGTAGTTAAACCACCAGGAGGACCAGTGTTCTGGACTACAGCTAACATTGTAGTTAAACCACCAGGAGGACCAGTGTTCTGGCCTACAGCTAACATTGTAGTTAAACCACCAGGAGGACCAGTGGGACTACAGCTAACATTGTAGTTAAACCACCAGGAGGACCAGTGTTCTGGACTACAGCTAACATTGTAGTTAAACCACCAGGGGGACCAGTGTTCTGGACTACAGCTAACATTGTAGTTAAACCACCAGGAGGACCAGTGTTCTGGACTACAGCTAACATTGTAGTTAAACCACCAGGAGGACCAGTGTTCTGGTCTACAGCTAACATTGTAGTTAAACCACCAGGAGGACCAGTGTTCTGGACTACAGCTAACATTGTAGTTAAACCACCAGGAGGACCAGTGTTCTGGACTACAGCTAACATTGTAGTTAAACCACCAGGAGGACCAGTGTTCTGGACTACAGCTAACATTGTAGTTAAACCACCAGGAGGACCAGTGTTCTGGACTACAGCTAACATTGTAGTTAAACCACCAGGAGGACCAGTGTTCTGGACTACAGCTAACATTGTAGTTAAACCACCAGGAGGACCAGTGTTCTGGACTACAGCTAACATTGTAGTTAAACCACCAGGAGGACCAGTGTTCTGGACTACAGCTAACATTGTAGTTAAACCACCAGGAGGACCAGTGTTCTGGACTACAGCTAACATTGTAGTTAAACCACCAGGAGGACCAGTGTTCTGGACTACAGCTAACATTGTAGTTAAACCACCAGGGGGACCAGTGTTCTGGACTACAGCTAACATTGTAGTTAAACCACCAGGAGGACCAGTGGGTCTACAGCTAACATTGTAGTTAAACCACCAGGAGGACCAGTGTTCTGGACTACAGCTAACATTGTAGTTAAACCACCAGGAGGACCAGTGTTCTGGACTACAGCTAACATTGTAGTTAAACCACCAGGAGGACCAGTGTTCTGGACTACAGCTAACATTGTAGTTAAACCACCAGGAGGACCAGTGTTCTGGACTACAGCTAACATTGTAGTTAAACCACCAGGAGGACCAGTGTTCTGGACTACAGCTAACATTGTAGTTAAACCACCAGGAGGACCAGTGTTCTGGACTACAGCTAACATTGTAGTTAAACCACCAGGAGTACCAGTGTTCTGGACTACAGCTAACATTGTAGTTAAACCACCAGGAGGACCAGTGTTCTGGACTACAGCTAACATTGTAGTTAAACCACCAGGAGGACCAGTGTTCTGGACTACAGCTAACATTGTAGTTAAACCACCAGGAGGACCAGTGTTCTGGACTACAGCTAACATTGTAGTTAAACCACCAGGAGGACCAGTGGGACTACAGCTAACATTGTAGTTAAACCACCAGGAGGACCAGTGTTCTGGACTACAGCTAACATTGTAGTTAAACCACCAGGAGGACCAGTGGGACTACAGCTAACATTGTAGTTAAACCACCAGGAGGACCAGTGTTCTGGACTACAGCTAACATTGTAGTTAAACCACCAGGAGGACCAGTGGGTCTACAGCTAACATTGTAGTTAAACCACCAGGAGGACCAGTGTTCTGGACTACAGCTAACATTCTAGTTAAACCACCAGGAGGACCAGTGGGACTACAGCTAACATTGTAGTTAAACCACCAGGAGGACCAGTGTTCTGGACTACAGCTAACATTGTACTTAAACCACCAGGAGGACCAGTGTTCTGGCCTACAGCTAACATTGTAGTTAAACCACCAGGGGGACCAGTGTTCTGGACTACAGCTAACATTGTAGTTAAACCACCAGGAGGACCAGTGTTCTGGACTACAGCTAACATTGTATTTAAACCACCAGGAGGACCAGTGTTCTGGACTACAGCTAACATTGTAGTTAAACCACCAGGAGGACCAGTGTTCTGGACTACAGCTAACATTGTAGTTAAACCACCAGGAGGACCAGTGTTCTGGACTACAGCTAACATTGTAGTTAAACCACCAGGAGGACCAGTGTTCTGGACTACAGCTAACATTGTAGTTAAACCACCAGGAGGACCAGTGTTCTGGACTACAGCTAACATTGTAGTTAAACCACCAGGAGGACCAGTGGGACTACAGCTAACATTGTAGTTAAACCACCAGGAGGACCAGTGTTCTGGACTACAGCTAACATTGTAGTTAAACCACCAGGAGGACCAGTGTTCTGGACTACAGCTAACATTGTAGTTAAACCACCAGGAGGACCAGTGTTCTGGCCTACAGCTAACATTGTAGTTAAACCACCAGGAGGACCAGTGTTCTGGCCTACAGCTAACATTGTAGTTAAACCACCAGGAGGACCAGTGTTCTGGACTACAGCTAACATTGTAGTTAAACCACCAGGAGGACCAGTGTTCTGGTCTACAGCTAACATTGTAGTTAAACCACCAGGAGGACCAGTGTTCTGGACTACAGCTAACATTGTAGTTAAACCACCAGGAGGACCAGTGTTCTGGACTACAGCTAACATTGTAGTTAAACCACCAGGAGGACCAGTGTTCTGGACTACAGCTAACATTGTAGTTAAACCACCAGGAGGACCAGTGTTCTGGACTACAGCTAACATTGTAGTTAAACCACCAGGAGGACCAGTGTTCTGGACTACAGCTAACATTGTAGTTAAACCACCAGGAGTACCAGTGTTCTGGACTACAGCTAACATTGTAGTTAAACCACCAGGAGGACCAGTGTTCTGGACTACAGCTAACATTGTAGTTAAACCACCAGGAGGACCAGTGTTCTGGACTACAGCTAACATTGTAGTTAAACCACCAGGAGGACCAGTGTTCTGGACTACAGCTAACATTGTAGTTAAACCACCAGGAGGACCAGTGGGACTACAGCTAACATTGTAGTTAAACCACCAGGAGGACCAGTGTTCTGGACTACAGCTAACATTGTAGTTAAACCACCAGGAGGACCAGTGTTCTGGACTACAGCTAACATTGTAGTTAAACCACCAGGAGGACCAGTGTTCTGGCCTACAGCTAACATTGTAGTTAAACCACCAGGAGGACCAGTGTTCTGGCCTACAGCTAACATTGTAGTTAAACCACCAGGAGGACCAGTGTTCTGGACTACAGCTAACATTGTAGTTAAACCACCAGGAGGACCAGTGTTCTGGTCTACAGCTAACATTGTAGTTAAACCACCAGGAGGACCAGTGTTCTGGACTACAGCTAACATTGTAGTTAAACCACCAGGAGGACCAGTGTTCTGGACTACAGCTAACATTGTAGTTAAACCACCAGGAGGACCAGTGTTCTGGACTACAGCTAACATTGTAGTTAAACCACCAGGAGGACCAGTGTTCTGGACTACAGCTAACATTGTAGTTAAACCACCAGGAGGACCAGTGTTCTGGACTACAGCTAACATTGTAGTTAAACCACCAGGAGTACCAGTGTTCTGGACTACAGCTAACATTGTAGTTAAACCACCAGGAGGACCAGTGTTCTGGACTACAGCTAACATTGTAGTTAAACCACCAGGAGGACCAGTGTTCTGGACTACAGCTAACATTGTAGTTAAACCACCAGGAGGACCAGTGTTCTGGACTACAGCTAACATTGTAGTTAAACCACCAGGAGGACCAGTGGGACTACAGCTAACATTGTAGTTAAACCACCAGGAGGACCAGTGTTCTGGACTACAGCTAACATTGTAGTTAAACCACCAGGAGGACCAGTGGGACTACAGCTAACATTGTAGTTAAACCACCAGGAGGACCAGTGTTCTGGACTACAGCTAACATTGTAGTTAAACCACCAGGAGGACCAGTGGGTCTACAGCTAACATTGTAGTTAAACCACCAGGAGGACCAGTGTTCTGGACTACAGCTAACATTGTAGTTAAACCACCAGGAGGACCAGTGGGACTACAGCTAACATTGTAGTTAAACCACCAGGAGGACCAGTGTTCTGGACTACAGCTAACATTGTACTTAAACCACCAGGAGGACCAGTGTTCTGGCCTACAGCTAACATTGTAGTTAAACCACCAGGGGGACCAGTGTTCTGGACTACAGCTAACATTGTAGTTAAACCACCAGGAGGACCAGTGTTCTGGACTACAGCTAACATTGTATTTAAACCACCAGGAGGACCAGTGTTCTGGACTACAGCTAACATTGTAGTTAAACCACCAGGAGGACCAGTGTTCTGGACTACAGCTAACATTGTAGTTAAACCACCAGGAGGACCAGTGTTCTGGACTACAGCTAACATTGTAGTTAAACCACCAGGAGGACCAGTGTTCTGGACTACAGCTAACATTGTAGTTAAACCACCAGGAGGACCAGTGTTCTGGACTACAGCTAACATTGTAGTTAAACCACCAGGAGGACCAGTGTTCTGGTCTACAGCTAACATTGTAGTTAAACCACCAGGAGGACCAGTGGGACTACAGCTAACATTGTAGTTAAACCACCAGGAGGACCAGTGTTCTGGACTACAGCTAACATTGTAGTTAAACTACCAGGAGGACCAGTGTTCTGGACTACAGCTAACATTGTAGTTAAACCACCAGGAGGACCAGTGTTCTGGCCTACAGCTAACATTGTAGTTAAACCACCAGGAGGACCAGTGTTCTGGACTACAGCTAACATTGTAGTTAAACCACCAGGAGGACCAGTGTTCTGGTCTACAGCTAACATTGTAGTTAAACCACCAGGAGGACCAGTGTTCTGGACTACAGCTAACATTGTAGTTAAACCACCAGGAGGACCAGTGTTCTGGTCTACAGCTAACATTGTAGTTAAACCACCAGGAGGACCAGTGTTCTGGACTACAGCTAACATTGTAGTTAAACCACCAGGAGGACCAGTGGGACTACAGCTAACATTGTAGTTAAACCACCAGGAGGACCAGTGTTCTGGACTACAGCTAACATTGTAGTTAAACCACCAGGAGGACCAGTGTTCTGGACTACAGCTAACATTGTAGTTAAACCACCAGGAGGACCAGTGTTCTGGACTACAGCTAACATTGTAGTTAAACCACCAGGAGGACCAGTGTTCTGGACTACAGCTAACATTGTACTTAAACCACCAGGAGGACCAGTGTTCTGGTCTACAGCTAACATTGTAGTTAAACCACCAGGAGGACCACTGGGCCTACAACTAACATTGTAGTTAAACCACCAGGAGGACCAGTGTTCTGGTCTACAGCTAACATTGTAGTTAAACCACCAGGAGGACCAGTGTTCTGGACTACAGCTAACATTGTAGTTAAACCACCAGGAGGACCAGTGTTCTGGTCTACAGCTAACATTGTAGTTAAACCACCAGGAGGACCACTGGGTCTACAACTAACATTGTAGTTAAACCACCAGGAGGACCAGTGTTCTGGCCTACAGCTAAAGCTTCCATTATGTCCATCTTCTATTGTGTGTTATGTCTGAAACCATAACGATCCTCTACTATAGATCTATTTAGATACTGTCTCTGACTGAGGCCCTGTCTGGAACCATAATGATCCTCTACTATAGATCTATATAGATACTGTCTATACCTGCATGGTTTTTACAATGCTACTATCCTCACTAGAACCTGTTGCAATATATAGTACACGTTTCCAAATGTAATTATAATTAATGCAAACTATTAAATTAATGAAAAAATGAATTTATAACATTCTATTGTATTATGTGCTAATGTTTAGGTCCAGTGAATAAATGTTGATGCTCCTTCTATCTGTAACACAGAATGAACTGGCAGTGAGGGAGACTTTCAGAGCACAGAACCCTCAGATATAAACACTAAACCCTTCAAGGTAAATTGTTAACTCTAACCCCAAACCCCTCAAGGCAAATTAATAACCCTAAGCCCAACACTAAACCCCTCAAGGCAAATTGTTAACCCTAAGCCCAACCCTAAACCCCTCAAGGCAAATTGTTAACCCTTACCCTTACCCCAACCCTAAACCCCCCAAGGCAAAATGTTCAATGGAGCTTTGGTTGAATTAAAGCACAAAAAGGAGATGAATGTCTTGGCCTCCCGTCCTAACACTAACACATCCTAACTCTAACCCAACCTAACCCTAACCCATCCTAACCTTAACCCATCCAACCCCATACTAACCCTAACCCAAGCTAACTCTAACCCATCCTAGCCTTAACTTCTTTGTGATAGTGGTCAGCATTTTCACTTTTGGATGAATTGCGTGCCCATAGTGAACTACTCTGTCCCAGATGCTAATATATGCATATTATTATTACTATTGGATAGAAAACACTCTGAAGTTTCTAAAACTGTTTGAATGATGTCTGTGAGTATAACAGAACTCATATGGCAGGCAAAAACCTGAGAAAAAATCCAAACAGGAAGTGAGAATTCTGAGACTGGTCAATGTTCAACTCATCGCCTATTCAATTCCCTGTAAGATATGGATCTGTTTGCACTTCCTACGCCTTCCACTAGATGTCAACAGTCTGTAGAACGTGGAATGAAGCCTCTAGTGTGATGTTGAGCCGGATGGGAGGTGTTTCAGTCATTGGTCTGGCAGAATGCCAGTTCCTGGTCACGCGTATTCCAAACGATATCGTCTTGCTTTCCATAACTTCTAGAGACACAAAGGAATTCTCCGGTTGGAACTTTATTGGATAGTTATGATAACAACATCCTGAAGATTGATTCTCTACTTAGTTTGACCAGTTTATTCGACCTGTTATATAACTTTTTGAAGTTTTCGTCCGAGTTCGCCTGCATCTGCGCGAGCGTTTGGACATGTGCACTAAACATGCTACCAAAAGTAGCTTCTTAGACATAAGTAATGGACATTATCGAATAAAACAACGATTTATTGTGGAACTAGGATTCCTGAGAGTGCATTCTGATGAAGTTTATCAAAGGTATGAGAATATTTATGATGTAATTTCGTATTTCTGTGTACTCCAACATGGCGGAGAATTTTATTTTATTTTTGAGCGCCGTCTCAGATTATTGCATGGTGTGCTTATTACGTAAAGTTTTTTTGAAATCTGACACAGCGGTTGCTTTAAGAAGTGTATCTTTAATTCTATGTAAAACATGTATCTTTCATCAAAGTTTATGATGACTATTTCTGTTATTAGATGTGGCTCTCTGCAATTTCTCCGGATATTTTGGAGGCATTTCTGAACATGGCACCAATGTAAACCGAGATTTGTGGATATAAATATGCACATTATCGAACAAAACATACATGTATTGTGTAACATGATGTCCTATGAGTGTCATCTGATGAAGATCATCAAAGGTTAGTGATTAATTCTATCTCTTTCTGCTTTTTGTGCCTACTATCTTTTGCTGGGAAAATGGCTGTGTTTTTCTGTGGCTATGTACTGAGCTAACATAATCGTTTAGTGTGCTTTCGCGGTAAATCCTTTTTGAAATCCGACATGTTGGCTGGATTCACAACATGTGTAGCTTTAATTTGGTGTCTTTCATGTGTGATTTCATGAAAGATTGATTTTTATAGTAATATATTTGAATTTGGCGCGCTACATTTTTTCTGGCTTTTGGCCAAGTGGGACCCTACCGTCCCACATATCCCAGGGAAGTTAACCCATCCCAACCCATACTAACCCTAACCCTACCTAACTCTAACCCAACCTAACCCTAACCTATCCTAACCTTAACCCATCCCAATCCATACTAACTCTAACCCAACCTAACTCTAACCCATCCTAACCCTAACCCAACCTAACCATAACCCACACTAACTCTAACCCATCCTAACCCTAACCCATAATAACCCATCCTAACTCTAACCCATATTAACCCTAACCCATCCTAACTCTAACCCATCCTAACCCATACAAACTCTAACCCAACCTAACCCTAACCCATACAAACTCTAACCCAACCTAACCCTGAGCAGCGATCGGTGAGCAGCTCAGATAGCTGATGTTTAAAGTTAGTGAGGGAAATATAAGTCTCCAGTTTCAGCGATTTTTGCCATTACTTTTCAGTCACTGGCAGCAGAGAACTGGAAGGAAAGGCGGCCAAAGGGGGTGTTGGCTTTGGGGATGACCAGTGAGATATACCTGCTGGAGCGCGTGCTACGGGTGGGTGTTGTTATCGTGACCAGTGAGCTGAGATAAGGCGGAGCTTTACCTAGCATAGACTTATAGATGACCTGGAGCCAGTGGGTCTGGCGACCAATAGATAGCGAGGGCCAGCCGACTGGAGCATACAGGTCACAGTGGTGGGTGGTATAAGGGGCTTTGGTAACAAAACGGATGGCACTGTGATAGACTGCATCCAGTTTGCTGAGTAGACCACACCACCGCATTTATGTATTTTCTGTAGATGTTATAACCATGTATTGCTACCACTGTATCATCACAGCTATTATCTAAGTGAGTTTCAGAGTATGAACATGAATGTTATTGTCAGGGTTGTGTGCGGAGAATATTTGGAGTCAAACGCAGGACACAAGTATTGAGCGAAACCACAGAGTTTTTACTCAACATAAATGCACAATTCCACAAATGGAAAAGAAACAGATACGTACACGTATCAAATACAACACCTAACGCACAAACAATCACGGACAAACATAAATGAAAGCCAGAGGGTTAAATAGGGAACATGATGGGGAGAATTGAAACCAGGTGTGTACAATACAGACAAAACAAAACGAAACTGAAAAATGGATCGATGGTGACTAGAAAGCCGGTGACGTCGACCGCCGAACACCACCCGAACAAGGAGAAGGGCCGACTTCGGCGGAAGTCGTGACAGTTATATGTTACTTGCAAGATGCTGACTTCATGAACCTTGTTTCTTAGGCTGCATTGTTGTTATTTTTAGCACTTTTCTGGGATGCTGGACTGTTTTTATTGCTTTACCGGGAAGCTTATCAGAAGTGGACATGCTCATGTTTTTTTATAATTGAGCTGATAGTGCAGGGTGAGCTGCACACAGTTGACTTCCTACTAGGGTACATCGCCTCAGTGTTAACAGTATAACTCTGGTTCATAGGCACATGATTACAATACAATAGCAGAAGGATGCATTCAGGGCAGTTAGAGGGACATAAATTAAGTCACTTACATTGTGTCTGCCAACGCCCCTGGGCTAATGTACATTTGCTGGAGCATTATGACAACTCAGCGACACAATGGTAGGGATTAACTGAGCTGGGCTTGATAAGTCAGTCTCAACGCAGCCTTGAAATGCGTTGAGTCCAGGAGCCAAGATGATTTGGATGGACTCCTTCATTCCTGTAGAGCATCATCTGTTTCCAGAAGGTGAAAGTTATCTATAAAAGTCATTCCAACGGAGCTACGCTAATCTTTTAGCCAGCTGTGTAATGCCAGTAGCCTGCTGAATCTTTCACACCCGCGGCCCAACGATGGTACCGGACCTGAAATAATTGGTCGCTTTTCAAATCAAATCAAAGTTTATTTGTCACGTGCCCCGAATAAAACAGGTGTAGACCTGTAATGCTTACTTACAGGCTCTAACCAATGGTTGAAAAAAAAGGTGTGTGTGTGTGTGTGTGTGTGTGTGTGTGTGTGTGTGTGTGTGTGTGTGTGTGTAGGTAAGTAAAGAAATAAAACAACAGTAAAAAGACATTTGAAAATAAGAGTAGCAAGGCTATATACATACACCGGTTAGGCAGACTTATTGAGGTAGTATGTACATGGAGATATGGTTAAAGTGACTATGCATATATTATGAACAGAGAGTAGCAGAAGCGTAAAAAGAGAGGTTGGCGGGTGGTGGGACACAATGCAGATAGTCTGGGTAGCCATTTGATTACCTGTTCAGGAGTCTTATGGCTTGGGGGTAAAAACTGTTGAGAAGCCTTTTTGTCCTAGACTTGGCACTCCGGTACCGCTTGCCATGCGGTAGTAGTCCAGGAAATCTTTCAGTGCTAGAATCAGCTCTTTAAAATCAATTTTCAGAAGTTCCGAGCTAGCCCTCCTGATGTTATTTCACATCACATGGACCACGATAGCGTCATCTCCAGGCATCTGTCATAGAATGGTCGGAAGCAGCCTTGCAATGTCCTGTACTCAAGGATAGTACAGGGTTTTTACCCCGGGAACCAAGATGTTTCTTACCATAGAGTTGCCGATGACGACAGCTGGTGTAATGGCTGAGGAGATCCGTCCGTTCTTTCGCCTGAAAAGCGGTGGGGCCCGATGGACCCAAGCCAGCTGTATTATCCATTGTGGATGATGAATGAGCCGGAGTCTCAGACAGCCTCACGGTCTGATGAGGGTGGGGGTTCTGAGGATCTGAACTCGAGGTAGAAGCCACTGGAGAGGGAGACAGACCAGATTCAATCTCAAATTGTAAGCCCCCAGGGAAAGAAGGTGCCGGAACCTCAGAATCCAGGGCGGTGAAGCTGTTTCTGGTCTGTGTCTGGTCTGGGCTTAACATCTCCAAGGAGGACCCCGTTGCCACAGGATGCTGTTTTCGACATCCATGGCGAGTGATATCGCCATGGCTGGTTGATAGGAATCGAAAACAGGAAATCCCCCAAGTCATCCAAGAGCATCCTACTAGCTCTATTCTCCAGGGAAGGGGGAGACCCTTCGGGAGGGATCCCTGCAGAGTACCGGCCAGTCGGCTGTGGAGAACAGACACGGTGGCAACACTTTCACCAGGCCAGAGCGGAGTTACGCTACTGGGGTGGAAGAGAAAGAAAAAGCAGGCGGGCGTGGATTCCCCAGTAACTTGTGTAGGAATCCCCAGTAACTTTTGTAGGAATCCCCAGTAGGTTTTGTAGGTTCACTACTTGTTTGCTTAGAGTAGCCACTTCGTCCCGGTAGTCCTTTGCAAGCAAACAGCTGATATATTGAAAGTCCAGGTGGTTCACATCGTCCGGGAATAAAGGAAAAAAACGCAGCTCCTGCAGCGCTGAAAATGTTCAATAGCGACCTCCATTTGAGACTACCGGCCAGCTAGGCTTCTTTGTCTCTCCCCTTACATAGAATTCACAACTAAGTGAACAAAAAGAGCTCACACAAATTGCAAAATCCGATAAGCAGAAATATGTGTCCTCCTTTAACTTCTTTCACAGCGGTGAGCACAAAAGCAGTGTCTTTGGACATACTGTTGGTAGCAGCATCGGCTAACGTTGGTAGCTGGCTATACAATGCAGTTCCAGCCAGGTCAGGCTGCAGGGAAAAAGCAGCAGGGAATACAGCCACAATTAGCATGGGACACCTCCACGGTCCCAGCCACAAGGGCTAACCGCGTTGCGGGCTGTGTTCAAGCTGTTTGTGGAAAACCCTGCTAGCTTGATACTGATAGCTACCAGCTAGGCTAGTAGCTAGCTACGCAACTTCAGACTTTGAGACGTTGAAACGTAATAATAGTAGGGATTACTTGAGACAGGAGGGCAGCACCCTCCTTTCTACCCATAGCAGAGCTAGTAAAAGAGCATAAGAGTCCATTTCTAAGAGCTGCCTTGTAGTCATTAGATAGTTTTCACGTGCCAATATCATTTGGGCGAATTCCATCATCCCTGAAAAGCGTTTTCTGTTTCCAAAAAGGTATCAAAATTGTCAATAAAATAAATGCCTGGGATCGCCAGTAGACCTTCAGCCAGTCATGTGTCTACTGAGTCTGCCACTTCACCCAGCGGAGGAAGACGGAGATGAACCGACACTTCTCTAAGTCTTTGCAGGCCACAACAGCCAAAGGGACAGAGTTGTTGGTGGTCCAGGCTGTGCCCAGGCAGTTGATTGACTAGGACAGGGAGTGGTAGCTGGAGGGGCATCCACAGCCATGGAACATTTAAGTCCCCGGGAGAAGAAAGGGGCTCAAAGCAATTTGAGAGTCTTAAGTCCGGACGCGGGGGAAGAAAGCAGGAACGCCCAGAACGATTCTACTCCTTCTATCTGGTTCCGACACGCATCCATTCACGCTCACCTGGAGTCCAACAATGAGCAGCCATAGTCCAGGAACGTTCCTTTATGATCCTTTTTGATAGGAAGCATTTAAAGATGCCAATAGTCTCATAGAATCTTTATTCAGTTCAAGACGATTGGTCAAAAATTGTATTTATTCATGAAGAGTAACAATCCTTTCTTTAGCTGCATTAAGTTCAATACATTTTTCACAAATGAAGGTATCCATCGGACCTTTCCCCGTGACAACTACGAACATGTCGCAGATTATACACTTAATAGCACGCGAGTCCCCAGCAGATTCAAAATAGTTTTCACTGCTGAACACCGTCAGTCTAAGGGAACAAACATTGCCCGGCTCCGCCATAATACCTGTCTCCTACCAAACCTTTTGATAGCTAGGTAAGATTCAAGATCTTGAGTTGACAATGGTAGATGAGTAAAAATGTAAAAAGCAGACATTGAACATCCCTTTGAGCAAGGTGAAGTTATGAATTACACGTTGGATGGTGTATCAATAGACCCAGTCACTACAGAGATACAGGCGTCCTTCCTAACTCAGTTGCCGGAGAGGAAGGAAACCACTCAGGTTTCCATACTAACCAATACTAATCCTAACGTATACTAACCAATACTAACCCTAACCCATACTAGGATATATTTGAAGTTACTTGCACTTGTTATTGTGTTGTGCTGTTGGCCTCTCTGTCAGCAATACATACCATATTGAATATAGTTATAATTCCCCTACTTCCTTGATAATGATGATACAAAGTCCACCTACCTGTAGATGGTTTGGAAGATGTCTTCAGGTGAGATGCCAAATGTTTTTTCGTTTTGGTTTTTCCCCTCTCTGTAAGACATCAAACACAATGTCCGTCAGCTGAGAAGCATATGAAAACATAACCCTGATAAACTGTGGTAATGCAACGGTTTATGGGAGGTAGATGAACATGAAATTCTTAATTTCTATTTTCTCTACAACTAGTATTCAGTTGGGAGTACATCTTCATACAGCGTCTGTTGTTGTATTGTTGTTTAGCCACCTGACAGCGTGCACCATGTTGTTCCACAGAGGGTAGATGGTCTGTGATTGGTAGATGATCATGTCATGAAGAGACTTGGCGCTGCCCTTGGCCAGGTAGAGGTTGGCCACATCAGTACTGCTGTAACAGGCTAGAACCAAGAGAAAAGTAAAAACATTACTGCTATAACAGGCTAGAACCAAGAGAAAAGTAAAAACATTACTGCTATAACATGCTGAACTAAGATAACAGTACTGCTGTAACACTATAACCAAGAGAACAGTACTGCTGTAACACTAGAACCAAGAGAACAGTACTGCTGTAACACTAGAACCAAGAGAACAGTACTGCTGTAACAGGCTAGAACCAAGAGAACAGTACTGCTGTAACAGGCTAGAACCAAGAGAACAGTACTGCTGTAACACTAGAACAGTACTGCTGTAACAGGCTAGAACCAAGAGAAAAGTACTGCTGTAACAGGCTAGAACCAAGAGAACAGTACTGCTGTAACACTAGAACCAAGAGAACAGTACTGCTGTAACAGGCTAGAACCAAGAGAACAGTACTGCTGTAACAGGCTAGAACCAAGAGAACAGTACTGCTGTAACAGGCTAGAACCAAGAGAACAGTACTGCTGTAACACTAGAACAGTACTGCTGTAACAGGCTAGAACCAAGAGAAAAGTAAAAACATTACTGCTGTAACACTAGAACCAAGATAACAGTACTGCTGTAACAGGCTAGAACCAAGAGAAAAGTAAAAACATTACTGCTATAACATGCTGAACTAAGATAACAGTACTGCTGTAACACTAGAACCAAGAGAACAGTACTGCTGTAACACTAGAACCAAGAGAACAGTACTGCTGTAACAGGCTAGAACCAAGAGAAAAGTAAAAACATTACTGCTATAACATGCTGAACTAAGATAACAGTACTGCTGTAACACTAGAACCAAGAGAACAGTACTGCTGTAACAGGCTAGAACCAAGAGAAAAGTAAAAACATTACTGCTATAACATGCTGAACTAAGATAACAGTACTGCTGTAACACTAGAACCAAGAGAACAGTACTGCTGTAACACTAGAACCAAGAGAACAGTACTGCTGTAACAGGCTAGAACCAAGAGAACAGTACTGCTGTAACACCAGAACCAAGAGAACATTACTGCTGTAACACCAGAACCAAGAGAACATTACTGCTGTAACACTAGAACCAAGAGAACAGTACTGCTGTAACACCAGAACCAAGAGAACATTACTGCTGTAACACTAGAACCAAGAGAACAATACTGCTGTAACACTAGAACCAAGAGAACAGTACTGCTGTAACACCAGAACCAAGAGAACAATAACACTTCAGAACTCATCTAACTAATAGTAATGATGATGAGTGAGAAAACAAGGGGACAGGTTCAGAGTGGTAAAATCAATACAGTTTAGGGGGTTCACATGTCCTAGTTTTAAGTGGTAAGGTTAAAGGTAAGTGTTAGGGTGAAGGTTAGGGTAGAGTTTAGGGGTCAGGGGTTAGGTCACCTGTCCCATCTATATGTTCCTCTATGTAAAGCAATTTTAAGGAGTTAGTGGTAAGGGTCTATTTGTATTTGTTATGGATCCCAATTAGTTCATGTGTAACGGTCCTATGTGTAGCTGGTGTAGAGAGTCAGGCGAAGGACAGCAGAAGTGTGTAATCAAAGTTCTTTACTCAAAAAGACAAATATACAAAGTAAATCACGAGCCCACAAAGACGGACCGAATTACAACAGACAATCAATCACAAACACAATATGGGGAACAGAGTGTTAAATAATAAACAAGTAATTTGTTGAGTGAAGCCAGGTGTGTAAGACAAAGAAGGAACAAATGGAAAATGAAAAATGGATATGCGGCGGCTAGAAAGCCGGTGACGTCGACCGCCGAACGCTGCCCGAACAAGGAGAGGGACCGACTTCGGTGGAAGTCATGACATCATGCCCAGGCAGCAGAAGCTCTTCCTGGGATTTATTACGGATCCCCATTAGTTCCTGCCAAGGCAGCAGCTACTCTTCCTGGGGTTTATTATGGATCCCCATTAGTTCCTGCCAAGGCAGCAGAAGCTCTTCCTGGGATTTATTACGGATCCCCATTAGTTCCTGCCAAGGCAGCAGCTACTCTTCCTGGGGTTTATTATGGATCCCCATTAGTTCCTGCCAAGGCAGCAGCTACTCATCCTTGGGTTTATTATGGATCCCCATAAATTCATGCCAAGACAGCAGCTACTCTTCCTGGGATTTATTATTGATCCCCATTAGTTCCTGCCAAGGCAGCAGCTACTCTTCCTGGGGTTTATTATGGATCCCCATTAGTTCCTGTCAAGGCAGCAGCTACTCTTCCTGGGGTTTATTATGGATCTGTAATGCTCTGGGCGTAGTGGGTGCGAATTCAGGCGCAGGAAGCAGAGAGTACAGGGTAGTGCTATTTATTGCACACAAGTGAACATAAGCCACCCCACGAAACACAGGGAGCACACAAAACAAATGCCCCAAAACAGGGGGACTCAAACAGTCCGGAGAAAAACCCACGCACGAAACACGTCAACATAGAACGTGCTCAGAGCAACACAAAACACGAAACAACTACCCACAAAACACAGGTGGGAAAAGGCTACCTAAGTATGGTTCTCAATCATAGACAACGATAGACAGCTGCCTCTGATTGAGAACCACACCCGGCCAAACTCATAGAAATAGACAACATAGAACAGAAACATAGAATGCCCACCCCAACTCAAGCCCTGACCAACCAAAATAGAGACATAAAAATGATCTCTAAGGTCAGGGCGTGACAGGATCCCCATTAGTTCATGCCAAGGCAGCAGCTACTCCTCCTGGGGTTTATTATGGATCCCCATTAGTTCATGCCAAGACAGCAGCTACTCTGCCTGGGGTTTATTATGGATCCCCATTAGTTCATGCCAAGGCAGCAGCTATTCTTCCTGGGGTTAATTATGGATCCCCATTAGTTCCTGCCAAGGCAGCAGCTACTCTTCCTGGGGTTTATTATGGATCCCCATTAGTTCCTGCCAAGGCAGCAGCTACTCTTCCTGGGGTTTATTATGGATCCCCATTAGTTCCTGCCAAGGCAGCAGCTACTCTTCCTGGGGTTTATTACGGATCCCCATTAGTTCCTGCCAAGGCAGCAGCTACTCTTCCTGGGGTTTATTATGGATCCCCATTAGTTCCTGCCAAGGCAGCAGCTACTCTTCCTGGGGGTTTATTATGGATCCCCATTAGTTCCTGCCAAGGCAGCAGCTATTCTTCCAGCGGTTTATTATGGATCCCCATTAGTTCCTGCCAAGGCAGCAGCTACTCTTCCTGGGGTTTATTATGGATCCCCATTAGTTCCTTACAAGGCAGAAGCTACTCTTCAAAATTAAGGCAGTTCTAAACAATTAAAAACATGACATTACATTCACAACAGATTTCACAACAAATCAAGGGTGTGCCCTCAGTTCACTACTCTACAACCACATATTTACAATACAAAATCCATGTGTACATGTGTGTAATGATGCAGAAAAACGAATCCATACTTTTGTCACTTCTAGATTAGACTACTGCAATGCTCTACTCTCCGGCTACCCGGATAAAGTACAAAATAAACTTCAGTTAGTGCTAAACACGGCTGCTAGAATCTTGACTAGAACCCCAAAATGTGATCATATTACTCCAGTGCTAGCCTCTCTACACTGACTTCCTGTTAAGGCTAGGGCTGATTTACAGTTAACCTACAAAGCATTACATGGGCTCGCTGCTACCTATCTCTCCGATTTAGTTTTGCGCCCCCTCGGGTTCGTGCGGTGGAGATCTTCGTGGGCTATACTCAGCCTTGTCTCAGGGTAGTAGGTTGGTCTGTTGATATCACTCTAGTGGTGTGGGGGCTGTGCTTTGGCAAAGTGGGTGGGGTTATATCCTATATCTCCCTCTCACCCTCCCAGAGGACCTGAGCCCTAGGACCATGCCTCAGGACAACTTGGCCTAATGACTCCTAGCTGTCCCCAGTCCACCTGGTCGTGCTGCTGCTCCAGTTTCAACTGTTCTGCCTGCGGCTATGGAACCCTGACCTGTTCACCGGATGTGCTACCTTGTCCCAGAACTGCTGTTTTCGACTCTCTCGCTCTCTCTCTCAACTGCACCTGCTGTCTCGACCTCTGAATGCTCGGCTATGAAAAGCCAACTGACATTTACTCCGAGGTACTGACCTGTTGCACCGTCTACAACCTTGCAGGTAATCAATGAACGTTTGAACATCTTGAAGAACAATCTGGCGTTAATGGCCATGTACTCTTATAATCTCCACCCAGCAGAGCTAGAAGAGGACTGGCCACCCCTCAGAGCCTGGTTCCTCTCTAGGTTTCTTCCTAGGTTTTGGCCTTTCAAGGGAGTTTTTCCTAGCCACAGTGCTTCAACACCTGCATTGCTTGCTGTTTGGGGTTTTAGGCTGGGTTTCTGTACAGCACTTTGTGACATCTGCTGATGTAAAAAGGGCTTTATAAAATACATTTGATTGATTGATTAAATGTGATTGTATAGTGTGAATGTTATAATGTATGTATGCGTGTCTGTGTTAGTGGTAAGGTGTAAGCGGTTCACCTGTCCCGTCTATCTGCTCCACCTCCAGGATGTCGACTCCCACCAGTACGTCCAGAAGGCGTTCAATCCCGTCCACGCTGGCGCCCAGCTCCTGGGCCACGAGCTCCGCAGACAGAGGCTTCTGGGACAGCAGCAGGAGGTCAAAAACCCCCAACTCACAGGCTGAGAAGATAACCTGATAGGAGGGGCAACAGTCAGGGTCAGGGGTCAGAGGACTCTTGCAGTCTGACAGCATCTTTTGGTGTTTACATAATGTCATTTTGTCAGATCTAAACTACATATCTGTACATTACGTTGTATTTCCAGTGTTTTTTTACCATAGGTCAGGGGATGTCAATCTACATGATAAAGAAATATTATAAAGTCCAACCTTTGAGACTCTGAATCCATTGAAATACTCCAGCAGTTTAAAGGGGTAGTCCAGTTCGCTCTGGGACAGATGTTCTGCCATGATATTGAGTCCTGATGGGGGAGGAGAGTGGGATGGAGGGGGACAGGAGAGAGAAAGGCATCACAGTGGGGGACAGGAGAGAGAAAGGCATCACAGTGGGGGACAGGAGAGAGGAAGGCATTACAGTGGGGGACAGGAGAGAGAAAGGCATTACAGTGGGGGACAGGAGAGAGAAAGGCATTACAGTGGGGGACAGGAGAGAGAAAGGCATCACAGTGGGGGATAGGAGAGAGGAAGGCATCACAGTGGGGGACAGGAGAGAGAAAGGCATTACAGTGGGGGACAGGAGAGAGGAAGGCATTACAGTGGGGGACAGGAGAGAGAAAGGCATTACAGTGGGGGACAGGAGAGAGAAAGGCATTACAGTGGGGGACAGGAGAGAGAAAGGCATTACAGTGGGGGACAGGAGAGAGAAAGGCATTACAGTGGGGGATAGGAGAGAGAAAGGCATCACAGTGGGGGACAGGAGAGAGAAAGGCATTACAGTGGGGGACAGGAGAGAGAAAGGCATCACAGTGGGGGACAGGAGAGAGAAAGGCATTACAGTGGGGGACAGGAGAGAGAAAGGCATCACAGTGGGGGACAGGAGAGAGAAAGGCATTACAGTGGGGGACAGGAGAGAGAAAGGCATTACAGTGGGGGACAGGAGAGAGAAAGGCATTACAGTGGGGGACAGGAGAGAGAAAGGCATCACAGTGGGGGACAGGAGAGAGAAAGGCATTACAGTGGGGGACAGGAGAGAGAAAGGCATCACAGTGGGGGACAGGAGAGAGAAAGGCATTACAGTGGGGGACAGGAGAGAGAAAGGCATCACAGTGGGGGATAGGAGAGAGAAAGGCATTACAGTGGGGGGCAGGAGAGAGAAAGGCATTACAGTGGGGGACAGGAGAGAGAAAGGCATCACAGTGGGGGATAGGAGAGAGAAAGGCATCACAGTGGGGGACAGGAGAGAGAAAGGCATTACAGTGGGGGACAGGAGAGAGAAAGGCATTACAGTGGGGGACAGGAGAGAGAAAGGCATTACAGTGGGGGACAGGAGAGAGGAAGGCATTACAGTGGGGGACAGGAGAGAGAAAGGCATCACAGTGGGGGACAGGAGAGAGAAAGGCATTACAGTGGGGGATAGGAGAGAGAAAGGCATTACAGTGGGGGACAGGAGAGAGAAAGGCATTACAGTGGGGGATAGGAGAGAGAAAGGCATTACAGTGGGGGACAGGAGAAAGAAAGGCATTACAGTGGGGGACAGGAGAGAGAAAGGCATTACAGTGGGGGACAGGAGAGAGAAAGGCATCACAGTGGGGGACAGGAGAGAGGAAGGCATCACAGTGGGGGACAGGAGAGAGGAAGGCATTACAGTGGGGGACAGGAGAGAGGAAGGCATTACAGTGGGGGACAGGAGAGAGAAAGGCATTACAGTGGGGGACAGGAGAGAGAAAGGCATCACAGTGGGGGACAGGAGAGAGAAAGGCATCACAGTGGGGGACAGGAGAGAGGAAGGCATCACAGTGGGGGACAGGAGAGAGGAAGGCATTACAGTGGGGGACAGGAGAGAGAAAGGCATCACAGTGGGGGACAGGAGAGAGAAAGGCATCACAGTGGGGGACAGGAGAGAGAAAGGCATTACAGTGGGGGACAGGAGAGAGAAAGGCATCACAGTGGGGGATAGGAGAGAGAAAGGCATTACAGTGGGGGACAGGAGAGAGGAAGGCATTACAGTGGGGGACAGGAGAGAGAAAGGCATTACAGTGGGGGATCGGAAGAGAAGAGTCAGTGGGCAAAACAGAAAAACAGCTCAGCAGTGTTGAGTTGAGGGACGTAACAAGGAACTTTAGTTATGTTCGAGTGTTTGTTTGTCTGTTAGTTAGCCTATCGGAAAGCCAGAGAGTGGGCTATAGGTTCTTCATAATAAAGCAACCTGGACTCAGAGGATAGACGTAACAATGTAAATGTAAATCTGTCTCCCTCCATTTAGTAAGATATGTTACGTTTCGTATGGTATGTATTAATTTGTGGATGTCCATCATCCATTTCGTATGATATGTTATGAATTGCAATTCTTACAATATGTTACGAATTCCAATTTGTTGTGGCTAACGTTAGCTGGGCTTGGGATTAACCTGAAATGAAGCTGAAAAAACAATTACTATTTGAGTTGATAGTAAAGTATAAACATTTTGGGGGAATAAAAAAAACACAATCTACCTGCAGTGAAGCCGCTCAGCATTGACATTACATTCAGTCATCCAGCAGACACGCCCATGCAGACACGCCCATGCAGACACGCCCATGCAGACACGCCCATGCAGAGCGACCCACAGGAGCAACCAGGGTCAAGCGCCCCACCCAAGAGCACAAGTACAGATCCCCCACCCAGTCGAATCGGGGACCCGAACCAGTGACTTCTCGGCCACCGGTTCAAGCTCACAACCGTCAGGCCACCAAACATCCAAGACCTCCCACAGGGACTTTACTTCTTATCAAAAGAGTTTTGAAACTGTTTACAGTGCATTTGGAAAGTATTCAAACCCCTTGACTTTATCCATATTTTGTTACGTTACAGCCTTATTCTAAAATTGATTAAATTGTTTTCCCCCCTCATCAATCTACACACAATATCCAATAATGACGAAGAAAAAACAGAAATTTTTGCAAATGTATATAAAAAAAAAAAAAAATGAAATATAACATTTACATAAGTGTTCAGACCCTTTACTCAATACTCTGTTGAAGCAACTTTGGCAGCGATTACAGCCTTGAGTCTTCTTTGGTATGACGCTACAATTTTGGCACACCTGTATATGGGGAGTTTCTCCCATTCTTCGCTGCAGATCCTCTCAAGCTCTTTCAGGTTGGATGCGGAGCGTTGCTGCTCAGCTATTTTCAGGTCTCTCCTGAGATGTTCAATCGGGTTCAAGTTCGGGCTCTGTCTGGGACACTCAAGGACATTCAGAGACTTGTCCCGAAGCCACTCCTCCGTTGTCTTGGCTGTGTGCTTAGGGTCGTTGTCCTGTTGGAAGGTCAACCTTTGCCCCCTTTGCCCCTGTGCGCTCATCAAGGATCTCTGTACTTTGCTCGGTTCATCTTTCCTTCGATCCTGACTAGTCTCCCAGTCTCTGCCGCTGACAAACACAGCATGATGCTGCCACCTCCATGCTTCCCTGTCGGGATGGTGGCAGGTTTCCTACAGACATCTTGCTTGGCATTCAGGCCAAAGAGTTCAATCTTGGTTCCATCAGAAGAGAGTCTTGTTTCTCATGCTTTAGGTGTCTTTGGCAAACTCCAAGCGGGCTGTCATTCTGTTTTTTTCGCTGCAGATCCTCTCAAGCTCTTTCAGGTTGGATGCGGAGCGTTGCTGCTCAGCTATTTTCAGGTCTCTCCTGAGATGTTCAATCGGGTTCAAGTTCGGGCTCTGTCTGGGACACTCAAGGACATTCAGAGACTTGTCCCGAAGCCACTCCTCCGTTGTCTTGGCTGTGTGCTTAGGGTCGTTGTCCTGTTGGAAGGTCAACCTTTGCCCCCTTTGCCCCTGTGCGCTCATCAAGGATCTCTGTACTTTGCTCGGTTCATCTTTCCTTCGATCCTGACTAGTCTCCCAGTCTCTGCCGCTGACAAACACAGCATGATGCTGCCACCTCCATGCTTCCCTGTCGGGATGGTGGCAGGTTTCCTACAGACATCTTGCTTGGCATTCAGGCCAAAGAGTTCAATCTTGGTTCCATCAGAAGAGAGTCTTGTTTCTCATGCTTTAGGTGTCTTTGGCAAACTCCAAGCGGGCTGTCATGTGCATTTTACTGAGGAGTGGCTTTCGTCTGGCCACTGTACTATAAAGGCCTGATTGGTGGAGTGCTGCAGAGATGGATACTTTCTGGAAGGTTCTCCCAACTCCACAGAGGAACTCTGGAACTCTGTCAGAGTGACCATCAGGTTCTTGGTCACCTCCCTGACCAAGGCCCTTCTCCCCCGATTGTTCAGTTTGGCCGGGCGGCCAGCTCTAGGATGTCTTGGTGGTTCCAAACTTCTCCATTTAAGAATGATGGAGGCCACTGTGTTCTTGGGGACCTTCAATGCTGCAGAAGATTTTTTGGTACCCTTCCCCAGATCTGTGCCTCAACGCAATCTTGTCTCGGAGCTCTACGGGCAATTCCGTCAACGTCTTGGCTTGGTTTTTGCTCTGATATGCACTGTCAACTGTGAGACCTTATATAGACAGGTGTGTGCCTTTCCAAATCATGTCCAATCAATGTAATATACCACAGGTGGACTCCAATCAAGTTGCAGAAACATCTCAAGGATGATCAATGGAAACAGGATGCACCTGAGCTCAATTTCGAGTCTCATAGCAAACGGTCTGAATACTTACGTAAATAAGTTATTACAGTAAAAAAATATATACATTTGCAAACATTTCTAAAAACTTGTTTCGCTTTATCATTATGGGATAAAAAAAATAAAGGCTGCAACGTAACAAAATGTGGAAAAATTCAAGGGGTCTGAAAACTTTCTGAATGCACTGTACAACTAATCTCGTTCTCAGACACCCAAATGTGTGGAAGTTCTGGTGGACCAACACATCAAACTTGGCCTTCATTAGTTAGGGTTAGGTTTTAAATCACATTTTAAAGAGAAAGGGTTAGGGTTAGTGTGACTGTTTGAGGTTGTGGACAGGTGTCTTTTATACTGATAACAAGTTCAAACAGGTGCCATTAATACAGGTAACGAGTGGAGGACAGAGGAGCCTCTTAAAAAATAAGTTACAGGTCTGTGCGAGCCAGAAATCTTGCTTGTTTGTAGGTGACCAAATACTTATTTTCCACCATAATTTGCAAATAAATTCATTAAAAATCCTACAATGTGATTTTCTGGATTTTTTTTCTCATTTTGTCTGTCATAGTTGAAGTGTACCTATGATGAAAATTACAGGCCCCTCTCATCTTTTAAAGTGGGAGAACTTGCACAATTGGTGGCTGACTAAATACTTTTTTGCCCCACTGTATATAGATAGGCCCGTTTTATTTTGTCTGGTTTAGCGTCCCAGGTGAAGTGAAATATTTTTTGCTCATATGATTTAAAAAACGAATCATCAGGAGTAGGCAGCGCCATAAGTAAGTGAGTAAACTGAGATATGACTAAGGAGTTAATCAGGGCAATTTTTCCTGAAAATCTCCATGTTTGCAGGATCTTGACTATTTTTTACAAGTTTTCTATTGAAAACTTTGATATGAATACCGAGTATGTCTACTTCACCATCAGCCCATGTTATAGGTAAACTGCAGGGTAATGTAAAAGTTGTATTTTTAAGGATCCAATACATATTATTGTACACATAACTCTTCTGTACTAAAACTGAATTATGATATCTAGATCTTCAATGAGACATTGCAGGATCTAGCTTGCGGACTTAACATAAAACTTGAGTCATCGGCATACATGTACACCTTTGTTTTCTCCTCAACACCTCTAATGTTGTTATTGGATCTGATTTTAATAGCTAACATTTCGATGGCCATAACAAATAGATATGGTGACAGCGGACACCCTTGTTTAACTCCTCTTGACAATTCAAAACTCTCTGAGAAGTAGCTGTTATTTACTATTTTACACCTGGGGTCGGTATACATTATTTTACTCATTTTATAAGAGAATTACCGAAATTGAAAAAAATCCGGGCATTTATAAATAAAATCCAGTCTTACTTTATCAAATGCCTTTTCAAAATCCACTATAAATACCATTCCTGGCTTCTTATGTTTCATGATGTTCTATTATTTCTAGTAGTTGTCGTATATTATCTCCAATGTATCGTCCATAATGATCATGAAAGAGACCTTGCATTACTCTAGAGACGGCTTCACTACAGTACAAATGTATTCCATACAATATGTTATTATTCCCCAATGCCCCTATTCTGATATCTTCCCCTTGCTTGTTGTAAACATATACAGTGGGGAGAACAAGTATTTGATACACTGCCGATTTTGCAGGTTTTCCTACTTACAAAGCATGTAGAGGTCTGTAATTTTTATCATAGGTACACTTCAACTGTGAGAGACGGAATTTAAAACAAAAATCCAGAAAATCACATTGTATGATTTTTAATTAATTAATTCACATTTTATTGCATGACATAAGTATTTGATACATCAGAAAAGCAGAACTTAATATTTGGTACAGAAACCTTTGTTTGCAATTACAGAGATCATACGTTTCCTGTAGTTCTTGACCAGGTTTGCACACACTGCAGCAGGGATTTTGGCCCACTCCTCCATACAGACCTTCTCCAGATCCTTCAGGTTTCGGGGCTGTCGCTGGGCAATACGGACTTTCAGCTCCCTCCAAAGATTTTCTATTGGCTTCAGGTCTGGAGACTGGCTAGGCCACTCCAGGACCTTGAGATGCTTCTTACGGAGCCACTCCTTAGTTGCCCTGGCTGTGTGTTTCGGGTCGTTGTCATGCTGGAAGACCCAGCCACGACCTATCTTCAATGCTCTTACTGAGGGAAGGAGGTTGTTGGCCAAGATCTCGCGATGCATGGCCCCATCCATCCTCCCCTCAATACGGTGCAGTCATCCTGTCCCCTTTGCAGAAAAGCATCCCCAAAGAATGATGTTTCCACCTCCAAGCTTCACGGTTAGGATGGTGTTCTTGGGGTTGTACTAATCCTTCTTCTTCCTCCAAACACGGCGAGTGGAGTTTAGACCAAAAAGCTCTATTAATGTCTCATCAGACCACATGACCTTCTCCAATTCCTCCTCTGGATCATCCAGATGGTCATTGGCAAACTTCAGACGGGCCTGGACATGCGCTGGCTTGAGCAGGGGGACCTTGCGTGCGCTGCAGGATTTTAATCCATGACGGCGTAGTGTGTTACTAATGGTTTTCTTTGAGACTGTGGTCCCAGCTCTCTTCAGGTCATTAACCAGGTCCTGCCGTGTAGTTCTGGGCTGATCCCTCACCTTCCTCATGATCATTGATGCCCCACGAGGTGAGATCTTGCATGGAGCCCCAGACCGAGGGTGATTGACCGTCATCTTGAACTTCTTCCATTTTCTAATAATTGCGCCAACAGTTGTTGCCTTCTCACCAAACTGCTTACCTATTGTCCTGTAGCCCATCCCAGCCTTGTGCAGGTCTACAATTTGATCCCTGATGTCCTTACACAGCTCTCTGGTCTTGGCCATTGTGGAGAGGTTGGAGTCTGTTTGATTGAGTGGGTGGACAGGTGTCTTTTATACAGGTAACGAGTTCAAACAGGTGCAGTTAATACAGGTAATGAGTGGAGAACAGGAGGGCTTCTTAAAGAAAAACTAACAGGTCTGTGAGAGCCGGAATTCTTACTGGTTGGTAGGTGATCAAATACTTATGTCATGCAATAAAATGCGAATTAATTACTTAAAAATCATACAATGTGATTTTCTGGATTTTTGTTTTAAATTCCGTCTCTCACAGTTGAAGTGTACCTATGATAAAAATTACAGACCTCTACATGCTTTGTAAGTAGGAAAACCTGCAAAATCGTCAGTGTATCAAATACTTGTTCTCCCCACTGTATAAACTTGTAGACAAATACATAAAAAAGATAGACAAACAATAAACACATTAAATTATAAAACAGTTCTTGACAATAGAGAGAGAGAAAAGAGAGTGAGAGAGGAGAGCGAGATCGCGTGTGTGTGTGTGTGTGTGTGTGTGTGTGTGTGTGTGTGTGTGTGTGTGTGTGTGTGTGTGTGTGTGTGTGTGTGTGTGTGTGTGTGTGTGTGTGTGTGTGTGTGTGTGTGTATAAGTCCGTATGTGTAAGCGAGCATGTAATTGAGTACGTGTGTGTTCATAGTGTTCAGATATTTTTACAGTTCCCACATACTTTCTTTTCTTTCGTGACCTGAAGTCCCTGTAGAATTTAGTACAGTCTTGGTGTTATGGGGCTGTCTCAGAATAGCTGTCCATCTATAAAGAGTTTGTCCACAATGATAAAGGCACGCCTATCCTTCCTTTGTTGTCTTTGTACCGGATACAGTCTCTTACGACGTTCGTTTATCTCCCTTGGAAATTGGTCTTTGAGAGCATCCCACCTCATCAACAGCCAGTGATACTACAGGGCGCCATATTCAAAACAACAGAAATCCCATAATTTAAATTCCTCAAACATACAAGTATTTTACACCATTTTAAAGCTACACTTGTTGTAAATCCAGCCAAAGTGTCCGATTTCAAAAAGGTTTTACGACGAAAGCACACCAAACGATTATGTAAGGTATGAGCCAAGTCACAGAAAAAGACAGCCATGTTTCCAGCTAAAGAGAACATTAACAAAAAGCAGAAATAGAGATACAATTAATGACTAACCTTTGATAATCTTCATCAGATGACAGTCATAGGACCTCATGTTACACAATACATGTATTTTATGTTCGGTAAAGTTCATATTTATATCCAAAAATCGGAGTTTAGGCAAGACGCTACTGTATCACTTGGCAAAAAGCCTGAGAAAATGCATAGCGCCACATTAAAATGAATGACTATGAAAATTACTATAAAATCTAACTTTCATTAAATCACACATAAAAGATATCAAATTAAAGCTACACTGGTTGTGAATCCAGCCAACATGTCAGAATTCAAATAGGCTTTTCAGCGAAAGCATACAATGCTATTATCTGAGCATAGCACCATTGTAAACAAAAGAGAGAAAACATTTCAACCCTGCAGGAGCGACACAAAACGCAGAATAAAAATATCATTCATACCTTACCTTTGACGAGCTTCTGTTGTTGGCACTTCAATATGTCCCATAAACATCACAAATGGTCCTTTTGTTCGATTAATTCTGTCGATATATGTCCAAAATGTCCATTTATTTGGCGCGTTTGATCCAGAAAAACACTGGTTCCAACTTGCTCAAACATGACAACAAAATATATCAAAGGTTACCTTTAAACTTTGCCAAAAAATGTCAAACTACTTATGTAATACAACTTTAGGTATTTTTTTACGTTAATAATCGATAAAATTGAAGACGGGATGATATGTGTTCAATACAGGATTAAAACGATATGTAGCATGCCTTCTGTTTGATTGAAACGCATGTCTAGGACACCAGGAGTGCCTCGACTTCAAGATGGCCGTATTTCTTCATTACACAAAGGAATAACCTCAACCTATTTCTCACGACTGTTGACATCCAGTGGAAGCCGTAGGAACTGCAAGCAAGTTGCTTAGAAATCTGGTTTCCCAATGAAATCTCATTGAAAAGACAGTGACCTCAAAAAAAAAAAAATCTGAATGGTTTGTCCTCGGGGTTTCGCTAAATAAGTTATGTTATTCTCACAGACATGATTCAAACAATTTTAGAAACTTCAGAGTGTTTTCTACCCAAATCTCCTAATAATATGCATATTGAGTAACTGGCAGTTGAATTTGGGTATGTTTTTCATCCAAACGTGAAAATGCTGCCCCCTACCCTAGAGAAGTTAAGCTCCCTTCCCCTGCTTTTGATCAGCTCCTGTTGTTGGTAGCGATGATCGGTCGGGGACCCTTGGCCTTGTCGCTCCGAGCTCCAAGTCTGTGTACTCGGTGGAAAGCCACCTTGATTACAGTCTCCATAGGAAGTTTCAAGGCGGCTTGCATGAATTCTCTGAAAGTTGTTATCTAATTGTTATCTAATCTGGATTATTGGATGTGTCCTCAGGAATCCCAGAAAAAATAGATTTTCACGCATGCTACAACTTTGTATGTCTAGTAGCGACTCCTTCATCACCCTGTTTTCCCTGAGTACACAATCCATGTTGGTATTGTGGATTTTTAACTTGGCTGTGAGATTGGCTAAAGATGAATTTTAAGGAACTAATTGGGTCACTACTTGACACCAACAAACACCCCATAATATCTGTCCCTCTGCCCTCCCTAAATCATGGCATTGAACGTTTCAGCTGACTTTTAGCCCTCCATAACTGGCTACGAGACTATTGCAGCTCTGTGGGTGTAACATTTACTGACAATGTTGATACCTTCTGGAGACAAAGCTCATTTAATAAGGAGAATGGATTCCACCCAAATCATATGGGTTACTAGATCTTTTCACAGCATTTCAAGGCTGCATTGAGACAACTTGAATGACCCAAGCCCAGATCAGTTAATCCCTACCATTGTGTCACTGAGTTGTCATAATACTTCAGCAAATGTATATTATCCCAGAGGCGTTGGAAGACACAATGTAAATAACCTAATTTATGTCCCTCTAACTGCCCTGAATGCCTCTGCTGATCCCACAGCTATTGTATGCAGTGGTGTATGCGGTGGTGTATGCGGTGGTGTATGCGGTGGTGTATGCGGTGGTGTATGCGGTGGTGTATGCGGTGGTGTGCCCGAATAGGAAGTCCACTGTGTGCAGCATGTCTACTTCTGATAAGCTTCCCAGTAAAGCAATGAAAACAATCAAACATCCCAGAAAAGTGCTAAAAATAGCCCACGTTAACATATGTAGCTAAGAAACAAGGTTCATCGATTCAATAACTTGCTAGTAACAGATTTATTATTTATTGATTTATTTTATTTCACCTTTATTTAACCAGGTAGGCTATTTGAGACAAGTTCTCATTTACAACCCTAACCCTTTATTTAACCAGGTAGGCTAGTTGAGAACAATTTCTCATTTACAACTGCGACCTGGCCAAGATAAAGCAAAGCAGTTTGACACATACAACAACACAGAGTTACACATGGAGTAAAACAAACATACAGGCAATAATACAGTAGAAAAAGTCAAATGAGGTGAGATAAGGGAGGTAAGGCAATAAATAGGCCATGGTGGCGAAGCAATTACAATATAGCAATTAAACACTGGAATGGTAGATGTGCAGAATATTAATTTTATTTTACCTTTATTTAACTAGGCAAGTCAGATAAGAACAAATTCTTATTTTCAATGAGGGCCTAGGAACAGGTTAACTGCCTTGTTCAGGAGCAGAACAACAGATTTGTACCTTGTCAGCTCGGGGATTTGAACTTGCAACCTTTCAGTTACTAGCCCAACGCTCTTCTTCTATGCTCTTCTAAAAAGAAGAAGAAACTATAATATGAAAAAAAGCTAAATTGTAAAAATAATGATAGTAAAAACATTTGGAGCACCTTAAATAAAATGATGAGCAAAAATGCAAACTCAGCTCCATTATTCATTGAATCAGATGACTCATTCATCACAAAACCCACTGAAATTGCCAACTACTTTAATTATTTATTAATTGGCAAGATTAGCAAATTTAGGCATGAAATGCCAGCAACAAATGCTGGCACTACACAACCCAGTATATCTGACCAAATTATGAAAGACAAGCATTGTAATTTTGAATTCCGTAAAGTAAGTGAGGAAGAAGTAAAAAAAGTATTGTTGTCTAGCAACAATGACAAGCCACTGGGGTCTGACAACTTGGATGGAAAATTACTGAGGATAATAGTGGACAATAATGCCACATCTTCAATTTAAGCTTACTAGAAAGTGACACTTCTCCCTACAGTTCTCAGGCATTCTGCGTTCTCCCAACAGTTCTCAAGCCACCGGGATCTGACAACTTGGATGAACAATTAGTGAGGAGGGAAACAAAAGTAATTCCGCTACCTAAGAATAGCAACTCGTCAGTCTATTCTTGTTCAGAGAAATGAAGGCTATTCCATGCAAGAAATTGCCAAGAAACTCGTACAACGCTGTGTACTACTCCCTTCACAGAACAGGGGAAACTGGCTCTAACCAGAATAGAAAGAGGAGTGGGAGGCCCCGGTGCACAAATGAGCAAGACGACAAGTACATTAGAGTGGCTAGTTTGAGAAACAGACGCCTCACAAGTCCTCAACTGGCAGCTTCATTAAATAGTACCCGCAAAACAGCAGTCTCAACATCAACAGTGAAGAGGCGACTCCGGGATGCTGGCCTTCTAGGCAGAGTTCCTCTGTCCAGTGTCTGTGTTATTTTTCCCATCTTAACCTTTTCTTTTTATTGGCCAGTCTGAGATATGGCTTTTTCTTTGCAACTCCGGAGTCACCACTTCACTGTTGACGTCGAGACTAGTGTTCTGCAGGTACTATTTAATAAATAGTCATTTACAACATTAACAATGTCTTCACTGTATTTCTGATCAATTTGATGTTATTTCAATGGACAAAAAATGTGCTTTTCTTTCAAAAACAAGGACATTTCTAATTGACCCCAAACTTTAGAATGGTAGTGTATATTTAAAAATATATATATTGTACGTGTTACTGTAATTCAGCTTTTACCTGCCATAGTACACATGAAACAAATAAAATAAACCATCACCATTGAATCTTTTCTTTGCCATTTCTGCTCGAGACCAGTTGGGCTCGAATACTTTGACTCACTGGACATAGCTAGCTAGCTAGCCTACCTAACTGTGACTGCTTGCTAACTAGCCATGTTAACTATGTGCTGTCTTGCCTAGTCTTAGCTAGATTACCAATTTTTACAAACAAAAACAATAGCAAGCTCAATTAGCTACCTAATATCACATAGGCTAAACCATAAACGTTTTGACTTACCTCTGCTCTAACAGTTAGCAAAGATAGATCGCTAGCTAGCTAATGTTAACCTTTCACGGCTACTAAACCCGGATCCGGGATCCCCCCCCACAGTAAAAAGCTGACTAGCATAGCCTAGCATAGCGTCACAAGTAAATACAAGCATCTAAATATCATTAAATCACAAGTCCAAGACACCAGATGAAAGATACAGATCCTGTGAATCCAGCCATCATTTCTGATTTTTAAAATGTTTTACAGGGAAGACACAATATGTAAATCTATTAGCTAACCACTGATAGCAAAAGACACAACATTTTTTATCCACAATTTTTTTCCTGCATCAGTAGCTTTCACTAATTCGACTAAATAAAGATATATATAGCCACTAACCAAGACACAACTTCATAAGATGACAGTCTGATAACATATTTATGGTATAGGATAGTTTTTTTTAGAAAATGTGAATTTTTCAGGTATAAATCACAGTTTACCATTGCAGCTGCAATCTGAAATAGCGTTGGAAGCAGCCGGAATAATTACAGAGACCGACGGCAAATTATAATTACTCATCATAAAACACTTCTGAAAAATACACAGCCTACAGCAATCGAAAGACACAGATCTTGTGAATCCAGAGAATATTTCAGATTGTCTAAGTGTTTTACAGCGAAAACACAATATAGCATTATATGAGCGTACCACAATAGCCAGAATCACAACCGCATTTACCAGCTGTAAATGTTAGCGATCGTAACAACCCAACAAAAGATATATAATTTTACTAACCTTGATATAGTTCATCAGATGACAGTCCTGTAACATCATATTACACAATGCATATAGCTTTTGTTCGAAAATGTGCATATTTAGCAGCATAAATCGTGGTTATACTATGTAATCAGTACCAAACATTGCATGCATTCTGGCCGGCGCCATCTTTGATTAGCGCCTATTCTAATAAAAATACTATTCATAAACTTGACTAAAAAATATAAGTTGGACAACAATCGAAAGATAAATTAGTTCTTAATGCAATCGCTATGTTAGATTTTTAAAATTAACGTTACTAGACATATAGTGTGCGTTGCAGCCAGACCAGTGCCTGCAAAAATGGCACGCAAACACTATTACATTTTTCCACATAAATACGGAATAACATCATAAATAGTTCCTACTTTTGGACGAGCTTCCATCAGTATCTTGGGCAATGTGTCCTTTCTTCAAAATAATAGTTTCTTTGTTGTAAAACGTCCTCTTCACCTTTGGAACTAGCTGCTACCAGTAGCTATGTCGCACACACATGTCCAAATCCTCAAACCAGATACAAAGGAAATTCAGAAAAATAGCTATATACTCGCATAAACTGATATAAATCGGTTTCAAATAACATCGTTATGATGTTTCTAACACCTATATTTAATTAAATTACAGACGGATACATCTCTGGTCGATAACTGAGCGTTCCAAAATTTCATCCTGAGTTCTTGCCTTGCGCCATGACGAAGGAGGAAAAGAAATGTACTCTCGTTCCTTCTGGCTTTATAACCTCGGACAGCTACGTAGAGACCTCATTCCACTTCTCATTGGTTACTGACATCCAGGGGAAGGCGGGTGCAGTGCATTTCCAGCCATAGGATATACACAGACTTTAAAACTGAACCCAGATCAGAGCATAATTCTCAGACCTTCGCAAGTCATGTCAGGATTTTTTCTGTAGACGGAGTTCTGTCCCACCCACAGACATAATTCAAACGGTTTTAGAAACTAGATAGTGTTTTCTATCCAATAGTAGTAATAATATGCATATTGTACGAGCAAGAATTGAGCACTAGGCAGTTTAATTTGGAGACCAAATTTCGCTAAGTCGAAACAGCACCCCCTATAGTGACAAGAAGTTAACGTTAGCTGACATTGATGGAGAAACTTTGACAACAACCATGACAAGTCCAGAAATGAAGCTAGCTACAATGTCAAACTACAATTAGCAACTGAGACTAAATACAATAGCTACAATGACCTTTAGTATTTTTAACTTTTTATATATTTTCTGGTTGGCCATGACTGTTAACCAACTGACTGACTCTCACAATGACCGTTGGAAAGTCAGGCGCGGAGGCCGGCTCAAGCTGCGAGGATCATGTGTATATGGTTCTCCTAGAAGGTATGATAGCTCCCTATTAAGGACACTTCAGCAAGCATATTGGCAATTGACAATACATTTATGCTGCTATTTGTCATCTTAAAAATTACAATCACAGATTTGGAAAATAGACAGGAAATAGTTGCCTATTAACTTGGTGATGTCTCATTATTGAATTAAACTTGGTCTATGGTTCAGGTTCAGCATAATTGTAGCAACCTTGGGTTATGACAAAGTAACTACCTTTACATTGTTGTTGTTGTTTTATCCCCGTCCCCACAGGAGGCCTTTTGGTAGGCTGTCATTATAAATAATCATTTGTTCTTGACTGACTTGCCTAGTTAAATAAATACAAAATAAAATAAAACTATGACAACACCTTCAGAAAGTATTCACACCACTTCCGGTGGCCTTTTGGCAGAGATGCACGTGTAGTTCTGAGTACCGTCTCAAAAGTCCAAAATCCATAATAAATTCCTGACAACTGGCCTCTGAACCTTCAAAATGCTGGCCGTGTGGTGCCAGGACAACAACCTCTCCCTCAATGTGATCAAGACAAAGGAGATGATTGTGGACTACATGAAAAGGAGGACCGAGCACGCCCCCATTCTTATCGACGGGGTTGTAGTGGAGCAGGTTGAGATCTTCAAGTTCCTTGGTGTCCACATCACCAACAAACTATCATGGTCCAAGCACACCAAGACAGTCGTGAAGAGGGCACGACAAAACCTATTCCCCCTCAGGAAACTAAAAAGATTTGGCATGGGTCCTGAGATCAAAAGGTTCTACAGCTGCAACATCGAGAGCATCCTGACTGGTTGCATCACTGCCTGGTATGGCAACTGCTCGGCCTCCGACCGCCAGGCACTACAGAGGGTAGTGCGTACGGCCCAATACATCACTGGGGCCAAGCTTCCTTCCATCCAGGACCTCTATACCAGGCGGTGTCAGAGGAAGGCCCTAAAAATTGTCAGACTCCAGCCACCCTAGTCATGGACTGTTCTCTCTGCTACCGCATGGCAAGCGGTACAGGAGCGCCAAATCTAGGTCCAAGAGGCTTCTTAACAGCTTCTACCCCCAAGCCATAAAACTCCTGAACAGCTAATCAAAGGGCTACCCAGACCCATCTTTTACGCTGCTGCTACTCTCTGTTTATTATCTATGCATAGTCACTTTAACTTTGCGTACATGTACATATTACCTCAATAACCTTGACTAACTGGTTCCCCGCAACATTGACTCTGTACTGGTAGCCCCTGTATATAGCCTCGTTATTGTTATGTTACTCCTGCTGTTTAATTATTTGTTCGTTTTATTTTCTATTTTTTACTTAACTTCTTAAAGCATTGTTGGTTTAGGGCTTATAAGTAAGCATTTCACTGTTTTACTGTCGTGGAGAAAAGTTTTGAGAATGACACAAATATTAATTTTCACAAAGTCTGCTGCCTCAGTTTGTATGATGGCAATTTGCATATACTCCAGAATGTTAGGAAGAGTGATCAGATGAATTGCAATTAATTGCAAAGTCCCTCTTTGCCATGCATATGAACTGAATCCCCCAAAAACATTTCCACTGCATCAGCCCTGCCATAAAAGGACCAGCTGACATCATGTCAGTGATTCTCTCGTTAACACAGGTGTGAGTGTTGACGAGGACAAGGCTGGAGATCACTCTGTCATGCTGATTGAGTTTGAATAACAGACTGGAAGCTTCAAAAGGAGGGTGGTGCTTGGAATCATTGTTCTTCCTCTGTCAACCATGGTTACCTGCAAGGAAACACGTGCCGTCATCATTGCTTTGCACAAAAAGGGCTTTACAGGCAAGGATATTTTATCCATTTATCGGATCATCAAGAACTTCAAGGAGAGCGGTTCACTTGTTGTGAAGAAGGCTTCAGGGCGCCCAAGAAAGTCCAGCAAGCGCCAGGAACGTCTCTTAAAGTTGATTCAGCTGCGGGATCGGGGCACCACCAGTACAGAGCTTGCTCAGGAATGGCAGCAGGCAGGTGTGAGTGCATCTGCACGCACAGTGAGTCGAAGACTTTAGGAGGATGGCCTGGTGTCAAGAAGGGCAGCAAGGAAGCCACTTCTCTCCAGGAAAAACATCAGGGACAGACGGATATTCTGCAAAAGGTACAGGGATTGGACTTCTGAGGACTGGGGTAAAGTCATTTTCTCTGATGAATCCCCTTTCCGATTGTTTGGGGCATCCGGAAAAAAGCTTGTCCGGAGAAGCCAAGGTGAGCGCTACCATCAGTCCTGTGTCATGCCATCAGTAAAGCATCCTGAGACCATTCATGTGTGGGGTTGCTTCTCAGCTAAAGGAGTGGGCTGACTCACAATTTTGCCTAAGAACACAGCCATGAATAAAGAATGGTACCAACACATCCTCCGAAAGCAACTTTTCCCAACCCTCCAGGAACAGTTTGGTGACGAACAATGCCTTTTCCAGCATGATGGAGCATCTTGCCATAAGGCAAAAGTGATAACTAATTGGCTCGGGGAACAAAACATAGATATTTTGGGTCTATGGCCAGGAAACTCCCCAGACCCTAATCCCATTGAGAATTTGTGGTCAATCCTCAAGAGGCGGGTGGACAAACAACAACCGACAAATTCTGACAAACTTCAAGCATTGATTATGCAAGAATGGGCTGCCATCAGACAGGATGTGGCCCAGAAGTTAATTGACAGCATGCCAGGGCAGATTGCAGAGGTCTTGAAAAAGAAGGGTCAACACTGCAAATATTGACTCTTTGCATCAACTTCATGTAATTGTCAATAAAAGCCTTTGACACTTATGAAATGCTTGTAATTATACTTCAGTATTCCATAGTAACATCTAACAAAAATATCTAAAGACACTGAAGCAGCAAACTTTGAGGAAATTAATATATGTGTCATTCTCAAAACTTTTGGCCACGACTGTATTCAGCGCATTAACAAATAAAATGTGATTAGTGTGGCCATAATGAACCCCCAAAAAATCCATGCCTTTTGCGGCCAGTGGCCGTTGTGCCCTTCTCCCTGAGTGCTGCATGCTCCATCACGTGATCAGGCCTTTCTCACAGGCTACAAGTGAAGACATCTCAGGGACGAAACTGCGCGCTTCCTTATCCAATTCCGAGGTGCATATTGAAGATATCGGAAGTACTGTCCACATTTACTTTTCGTCAGCCAACAAGATGCATAAGTCCTACCGGACAGCAAAAGCACTAGCCTATGTCAATCTACTATCTCCCATAGTACAAAAGTCAACCTATTCTATTCTGTGCAAGAAATACATTTTCCAAACATAGTCTGGGACAGTTGTGGGATGCAATAGATCCCACATTGATACAACCACTAGCATCCAAATAACTTTTTAACGCAACAGATCAGAACGTTTAACTTAAAATGTTGATAAACTTTTAGGCTATTTCTTCACATTAAAAGCGCAGTTATAGGCTATAAGCGCTCCATTCGCAGAAAAAAACATTAGCAAAAGTAACCGCAAATGCGAATATGCATGTAACACTTTTATTATAAAGGTCAATTTTTATGGTGAAAATGATCTTCCCAAACTTGAAACTCACGCGCTGTGTATGTATGTAGTTAGGCTCTACACCCCTTGTAAAGCAGATTAATGTGCTTAATTTTCATTAGTTATTTGGCCAATTTAGTTACAAACCTTAGAAAAGCATATAGGCCTATGGAGTAGGCTACATGAGGTGTGCGACTATGTTTCTAAAAAGGCATCATTCACAAGTGATAGGCTAATATTGTCACCCATCAGACTGCTCTTGATTTAATATTGTCTTGACATATACTAAATAATATATGTGACATTTTGTTTTGATTTAGAATGGGCCATTTTCATGCACCTGTATCGAAACGGGCAGCGGGACAAAATACATGTCATCTATCTATATCTATAATTTAGCCCAAACAACTACCTCTTTCCCTACTGTATTTATTTATTTATTTATTTTGCACTCCATTATTTCTATCTCTACTTTGCACATTCTTCCACTGCAAATCAACCATTCCAGTGTTTTACTTGCTATATTGTATTTACTTTGCCACCATGGCCTTATTTTGCCTTCACCTCCCTTATCTCACCTCACTTGCTCACATTGTATATAGACTTATTTTTCTACTGTATTATTGACTATATGTTTGTTTTACTCCATGTGTAACTCTGTGTTTTGTATGTGTCACACTGCTTTGCTTTATCTTGGCCAGGTCGCAATTGTAAATGAGAACTTGTTCTCAACTTGCCTACCTGGTTAAATGAAGGTGAAATAAATACATTTAAATTAAATAAAAATGCACTTAAATAGCGAATGGAGGACGCTTTCTCGTGGTTTATTTATTTTCATGCCAGCCATGTAGGCTATACTCCTGTTGTAAATATAAGCAATATGCTTAATATTAGGAAAGTTAAAAAATAAATATAGTAGGCTAGCCTACAGAAAGCTGATGGGAGCCTCCTCGTTATAATAGAGGCCATCACTCTGTTTTCTAGAGCAATTGCAAAGCCAATAGAAATGTTGCGTAACATGAGCTCATGGGCTCTCATGAAGTGTTGCCTAGGTTTCCAATACATTTGCTTTGATGTCAGAGGGGTTAGAGGGACAATAGAGTGCTGAGTACCAGGCAGGTAGCAAGTTTGGTAGACTACTAATGACCATCAGCAGCATCAGAGCTGGGAGAAGCCTAATTATCGTGACTAAACAGTCAGGTGAATTTCACTGCCTTCATGACTCGACCGCCGGTGTGGCGGTAATACGGTCACTTTCTGAAGTCACAGTGATACAATTCAAAACTTACCTGGTTTAGATACGCTGTTTTATTATGAGGCCATAGCTACTATCAAAAGTTCCATGTAGGAAAATGTTCGATGTCGCACAAATATGAGGTGTGCAAAAATAAAAAATGTGACATTAAGCAGCCGCTTTTATCCAAAGCGACAGTATGCATGCATTCATTTAAAGTTTGTGGCCCCGGGAATCGAACCCACAATCATGACGTTTTGAGCACCATGATTTTTTCCATTGACGTTATTTATTTGGCTATCTTAATAGGCTATAGACTACATTTATAACAGTTGAATAGGCTATAGACTACATTTATAACATTTTAATAGGCTATGGACTACATTTATAACAGTTGAATAGGCTATATAATAGCGAGCTTAGGGTTAGAGCCATAGTTTGAGGCCCATGTGTAACAGTATAACTTTTGACCGTCCCCTCGCCCCGACACGGGCGCGAACCAGGGACCCTCTGCACACATCAACAACGGTCGCCCGTCGTTACCCATCGCTCCACAAAGGCCGCGGTCCTTGCAGAGCAAGGAGAAACACTACTTCTAGGTTTCAGAGCAAGTGACGTAACTGATTGAAACGCTACTAGCGCGTACCCGCTAACTAGCTAGCCATTTCACATCCGTTACACATGGAGGTAGCTATATGCAGAGCTGTGCAATACAAAGGAACTACATTGCATAACCCATTATTTTCCCTGCAAAATGTGTGGGCTTAACAAGAGGATAAATGTTTCGTAGGCTACATTCAGTCAACTAGCTGTCTGTTTGACTCTCTCGCTCCAGAAAGCATCATCACCATGAGATATGCTATAATATTGACCAGGGAGACAGACTGGCACTTGATGACATAATATAGTGGTAAAAACAATGTTCCGAAACGTGCAGCAACTGCCAACTGTTTTATAGTCCTACCTGTCTTATATACAATATGCGGCGTGAGTCGACAACATGGGGTTATTATCGTCTTGATGACATCAAAACCCGACTCACCCAATAGTTCGATGCTGTCACCTATTGACGACCGTCTGATGTACACTTCAGGTCGGATAGACAGATTCCTTTAGAATGGTCTAGTGCTGGATGTATGGAAGCTTTCGGGGCAACTGGGATAAAGATCCGTGTAGTAGACCCGCTAGTTCACTGCGGTTCTCTTCTACAAGTCACTGCAAAGATTCAGATATAACCGTAAAACAAAAAGTCGGCTCGCGATATGTTTAAAATACATCAACACAACATGAACCGTGTAATTCTACTCTGCGCCTGTCCCGCCCGGGCGCTACTCAGCATGTCCGTCTAATCCAATGACATGGCACGGTCAAAGATAAGTATAACTAACCCAAGATAGTTATAGTGTCGTTTTACAGTGGGAGTAAATGAAGTTTCACCTAGTTCCATCCTCTCCTATTACCCGTGATTGGACTTCCTCTCCCTCCGTTCTAAACGGATGCTTCAGTTTTGTAGCCGTGTGACGTGTCTGGGTCACCGCTTCTGTCTGTGACCCGGTTTTCCGATAGTGATGGAATTTAGAAATATTTATTTTATTTAACTCTTATTTTACCAGGCAAATTGACTGAGAACACATTTTAATTTACAGTAACCACATGGGGAATAGTTACAAGGGAGAGGAGGGGAGATGAATGAGCCAATTGGATGCTGGGGATGATTAGATGGCCATGATGGAATGAGGGCCAGATTGGGATTCTAGCCAGGACACCGGGGTTAACAGCCTTATTACTCTTACAATAAGTGCATATTTTCAACAACGGCAGAAGATGTAACATGCGTTTCCTCAAACAGCATGTAGAGAGAAATGATGCTAAATGTATTCAGTGCACGTGACTTATGAACTTTGATTTCATTTGGAGCATGTGTCAATACTGAAGTCTCCAAAGGGAGTGCTGCTCTCAAATAAACTTTCTGCATTCAAATCTTTCCTTAACATTATAATTATTTTACAATACTGATGACAGATCAGTTCCTAGAGAGGTATTACCATCTACGGCTGCAAATATTGAGGGTTAGGGTGCACAAAATAACCGATTTGGCACATAATTGTGCATGTTAGGCAAGCTCTCAAACTCAAGGTGGCATCCTGTCTTCTCCCTACGGTTCTCAGCCATCCTGTCTTCTCCCTACAGTTCTCAGCCATTCTGTCTTCTCCCTACAGTTCTCAGCCATTCTGTCTTCTCCCTACAGTTCTCAGCCATTCTGTCTTCTCCCTACAGTTCTCGGCCATTCTGTTTTCTCCCTATAGTTCTCAGCCATCCTGTCTTCTCCCTACAGTTCTCAGCCATCCTGTCTTCTCCCTACGGTTCTCAGCCATCCTGTTTTCTCCCTATAGTTCTCAGCCATTCTGTCTTCTCCCTATAGTTCTCAGCCATTCTGTCTTCTCCCTACAGTTCTCAGCCATTCTGTTTTCTCCCTACAGTTCTCAGCCATTCTGTCTTCTCCCTATCGCTCTCAGCCATTCTGTCTTCTCCCTATAGTTCTCAGCCATTTTGTCTTCTCCCTATAGTTCTCAGCCATTCTGCCTTCTCCCTACAGTTCTCAGCCATTCTGTTTTCTCCCTATAGTTCTCAGCCATTCTGTCTTCTCCCTACAGTTCTCAGCCATTCTGTCTTCTCCCTATAGTTCTCAGCCATTCTGTCTTCTCCCTACAGTTCTCAGCCATTCTGTCTTCTCCCTACAGTTCTCAGCCATCCTGCCTTATTCCTACAGTTCTCAGCCATTCTGTCTTCTCCCTAAAGTTCTCAGCCATTCTGTTTTCTCCCTATAGTTCTCAGCCATTCTGCCTTCTCTTTACAGTTCCCAGCCATTCTGTCTTCTCCCTACAGTCTCCCTAAACGCCTTAAAGGAAGCCCACCCGGACCCTCCCCTTTAGAGTCAGGTTTTGCGGCCGGAGTGCACACCTTTGGGGGGGGTACTGTCACGCCCTGGCCATAGAGAGGCTTTTATTCTCTATTTTGGTTAGGCCAGGGTGTGACTAGGGTGGGCATTCTAGTTTCTTTATTTCTATGTTTTCTATTTCTTTGTGTTTGGCCGGGTGTGGTTCTCATTCAGAGGCAGCTGTCTATCGTTGTCTCTGATTGAGAATCATACTTAGGTAGCCTTTTTTCCCACCTGGGTTTGTGGGTAGTTGTTTTCTGTATAGTTGTAGTTACCTTACAGAACTGTTCGTTTTTCTCTTTGTTATTTTTTGTTTCAGTGTTCAGTTTAATAAAATATCATGAACACGTACCACGCTGCGCTTTGGTCCACTCCTTCTTCATCAGATGAGCGTGACAAGGTGATGATGAGGTCCAGGTGTGCGTAATGAGGGTTGCCAGGACCGGTGGTTAGTAGACCAGCGATGTTGAGCACTAGAGCGCGATTAGGTGTGACACTTCTCCCTACAGTTCTCAGCCATTCTGTCTTCTCCCTACAGTTCTCAGCCATCCTGTCTTCTCCCTACAGTTCTCAGCCATTCTGTCTTCTCCCTACAGTTCTCAGCCATCCTGTCTTCTCCCTACAGTTCTCAGCCATCCTGTCTTCTCCCTACAGTTCTCAGCCATTCTGTCTTCTCCCTACAGTTCTCAGCCATCCTGTCTTCTCCCTACAGTTCTCAGCCATTCTGTCTTTTCCCAACAGTTCTCAGCCATCCTGTCTTCTCCCTACAGTTCTCAGCCATCCTGTCTTCTCCCTACAGTTCTCAGCCATTCTGTCTTCTCCCTACAGTTCTCAGCCATTCTGTCTTCTCCCTACAGTTCTCAGCCATCCTGCCTTTTCCCAACAGTTCTCAAGCCACCTGGATCTGACAACTTGGATGGAAAATTACTGAGGAGGGAAGCAAAAGTCATTCCGTTATCCAAGAATAGTAAAGCCTCCTTTACTGGCTCAAATAGCCGACCAATCAGCCTGTTATCAACCCTTAGTAAACTTTTGGAAAAATTGTGTTTGACCAGGTACAATGCTATTTTACAGTAAACAAATTGTCAACAGAATTTAAGCATGCTTATAAGGAAGGACATTCAACAAGCACAGCACTTACACAAATTACTGATGATTGGCTGAGAGAAATTGATGATAAAAAGATTGTGGGAGCTTGTCACGTAGAGTAGGCCAGAAGGCTAAACTGGAAAACCTAACCTCTATCAAAATAAAAAGATGGCGGAGCTGCAAAAGTTCTTCTGTGCAAAGGTATTTATTTACAAGGTGATTCCGGAACAAAAACAACAGTACTGCCATCAAACGTATACCTTATGGGACAGCTTAAAAACAATGCTGCCCCATCCACAGCTCGATCCAAAATGCCTTGGAGTCCATCAGGAACAGCCCTCAACCCAGAACCAAAACACAGGTGAAGTCCTTCCTAGGTCTGGCAGGGTGGTACCGGAGATTCATTCCGCAGTTTTCAACCATCGCTGTCCCTCTGACCAACCTCACTTCAAAGGTGGCCAGCAACCCCGTGAAGTGGACTGAGGAGTGTGAGGAAGCCTTCATGATTACTGAAAGAGAGGCTCCTTTTGTAGGGCTAGCCCCCCCTCAGAACAATGAACACTAATTAATAATTAATTAAGCAATTACCTAGTCAAACCTAAATTTTCCATTAACTAAACATACTAAAGGATATAATGTACATTGCATCATGTTTTTTAAACAATCACAACATAACATTTACAACATTACATCATCACTACTGACAGTGTCTTTCTATATGCCCATTTACATTAATGAGCCATTTGGGACAGGCACTATAAAGTCAGCCCAATTCCTTTAGCTCGTGTCCTTTTCCAGCATACCCGGAAGCTACCGAGATGGAAAGAGAGAGGAACAGAACAAACAAACAACGTGCTCATCCACAACATTGATAAGTATAATAAATATTGCATATCTTAAATATGAACACTGACAAGTGTGAAATGTATGTACTAAGACAGAAGTTAATTTGTGTGTCGGCCCACATTGTTAACTTATCTTATAACGGAGCAGGGAGGAGTGATGAATGTGTGCGTGCGTTAAAGTACCAAATGCTGTCCGCGGCCAGTGACGGACTTCTACATCACAGAGCTGTTTTGTTAGACTTCCTCCTGTCCGGGGTCGGTGGCGAGGGTCCCTGCTCCAGAGGCGCCACCTAAGTGGGCCAAGCCTAAGGTGGAGCGGGGTCCACGTCCCGCACCAGAGCCGCCACCGCGGAGAAATGCCCACCCAGACCCTCCCATTTAGGTTTAGGTTTGCGGCTGGGAGTCCGCACCTTTGGGGGGGGGTACTGTCACGCCCTGACTTTAGTTATATTTGCTTTCTTTATTATTTGGTTAGGTCAGGGTGTGACAAGGTGCAAGGCGAGACCCAGATGCAGACACAGGAGGCAGATGGTTAGCGTCTTAGTTGTTTATTTATATCCAAAAGGAGTAGACAAGAGAATGGTCATGGACAGGCAAAAGGTCAAAAGCAGATTCTGAGTCCAAGAGGTACAGAGTGGCAGACAAGCTCGATGTCAGGGAAGGCAGGCGGGTACGGAGTCCAGAAAAAACAGACAAGGGTCAAAACTGTGAAGACTAGAAAAAGAGAATAGAAAACAGGAGCACGGGAAGAACATGCTGGTTGACTTGAAAACATACAAGACGAACTGGCACAGGGAGACAGGAAACACTGGGATAAATACACTGGGGAAAATAAGCTACACCTGGAGGAGGTGACAATCACAAGAACAGGTGAAAGATCAGGGCGTGACAGTGAGGGCTCGTTGTTTGATGCGACGCAGACAGGGTGGCGTGAGTGGTGAAACAGGAGTATTCTGTTCTTTTGAGTTTTGATATTGAGTCTTTGCCCGACAAAGTGATGTTAGGATATATAAATTATCCCATACAAGCTTTTGCGCCGAATACATTACGTTGTTACAGGTTATAAGCTTAAGGGCATGTGGCAGCAGTTTATGGGAGGGAGATTCCTAGGTGTGAGAAGTGTGCAGAAGGGCATGAGACAAAGGGATGTGTAGCATTGGGGAAAGTGGTGGTATGTGTTAATTGGTGCCCATGGAGCTGGGGATCAGAAGTGTCGATGGTACGAGGCTGGTTGAGGTTTCCAGAGTTAGAGTAGTGCAGAAGTCATCGTATGCTGAGGCAGTGAAGAAAGTAGAGGAAGATGGGGGGAGGGAGGGATCCTGAGAGGAGTGGTGTGACTAGTAGATCTGTACCAGTACAGAGGGAGGTGCCAACAAGTTATAGCTATGGTTATGCAGGGATGGAAGGCTGTCACAGAAATGTGAGGCTGTGGTGGCAGCTGCAGAGAGGTATTTGGGTGTTACAGTGGTTGTGTCCCTTCTTGTTAAATCAAATCAAACGTTATTATGAGGTAGGACTAGTTAGATTGAAATAGTGGAGTAGGGTGATGTTTTTTTTGTGAGTGTAGGGTTAGATGGTAGGGTATTTGTTGATTTATTTGTATTTGTTGATTTTCAAGCAAAGGGAGTTATACTCCAATCTAGTAGGTGGCGGTAATGCAACATGTATCGCCGTTAAACCTAATCAAAGAAGATTACCAGCTAGGGTACAGGGTTAGTTATCAGTATCTTTGGTTACGGTTTGCGACCGAGTGACATGCCATCTCTGCTAAATTGACACGTCAGGTAGGCTAACCTTTTAGTGACAAACAAACAAACATATTCAGTTGTTCGTGTAACGTTAGTTAATTAGGCACACGTGTGTTTGTTTACACGTCATACATGGTTGTGCTTGGTCAATATTTTATTTAAGTCAGTTATGAACAAATTCTTATTTACAATGACGTCCTAGGAACAACCGCCTTGTTCAGGGACGGAACGATATTTTTACCTTGTTAGCTCGGGGATTCGATCTAGCAACCTTTCGGTTACTGGCCCAACGCTCTAGCCATTAGGCTACCTATCGCCCCGGTGAGTTAGTAGATAAGTCAGTAGATTCGCTACTAGCATTTTTGTCTGATATGAATTTGTTACTGCCTAACTAGTTGTTTGGACGTGTTCAGCAGGGCACAACGTTGTGGAACGTTCAGACATACACCACCGTGGGGTCATTGTGACGTAAACAATGATTTGTAGTACCATTTAGTTGTGTTGTTGCTTGATGTCTCAGATGGGAATAAACCCTGTCAGTAGAAGTCGGGTGTTTCGCTTGTTCCTAGCTAGCTAGGAGCCTTGACAGTGGTGCATGAATAACGTTAGTGATTAGCACTTTTGTGTGACGGTGGGTGAGGTGACCAGTACCACTACTAGATACATAGGGCGTCGCACAATTGGCCCAGCGTCGTCCGGGTTTGGCCGGTGTAGACCGTCATTGTAAATAAGAATTAACTGACTTGCCTAATTAAATAGAGGTTAAATAAAAAAAATCTTAAAATTTGCCACCACATTATCTATCATACTAATTGTCAGTCCAAAAACTCTGGTTGAGATGATAGATGAGAAGTCATTGATCTAAATTGATCATCAGTCAGGCAGATGGCAGCCATGTTTGGTCTAGTGAAAGTGTTGGGGACTTGGCAGCAGAGGAATCTGTCTGGACTGTGCAGTTGGTTATCAATCTCCTCTTTCAGATTACACCATTAGACCTGAACCACGCCAAAACTGATCATGAAGAGAAGTCGACATCCAAGCAGCAGCGAAGACTCTGACAATGGAAGTAAGCACCCTCTTCAACTAGAGTAACCCTACCCCATTCATAGATGTGGACTGCTTTAGGCCTATGATGATCGTATGGTCTGACCGTGGGAGTTTGATTATTAAGAGCCCGAGACAGTCTTAACATCACACGCATCGCTTGCATATCAGCGATAAATAATATATATTTTAGGTTAAGGTTAAATTACTACACACCTTGCTTGTTTTACGAAGACATAGGTGACCACCTGTGCTAATTAGCTATCTAGCGTGCTCCGAACACCTGTGTGTAAGTAACTGGGCAGGAAGTGTAGTTTTTCAACTGGACAGCGTGTGGATCTGTGCATTAACTGCTACAGTAAGTCTACTTTTTTATTTGGAAGATTATTCCTGGCTGATATGAAAGATAAGGGGCATAATCAACCCCAAACTACCCACAACCCCAAACTACCCTCAACCCCAAACTACCCTCAACCCCAAACTACCCTCAACCCCAAACTACCCTCAACCCCAAACTACCCTCAACCCCAAACTACTCTTCACACAGACTATTTCTATGCCAGTGATTTCTCCAAGATCATGTCTAGAGCTGTCCAGCTAGCTCTAATTCAGACTTGAAAACAAGTCATTTCATAGGCCTGTTGTTGATTGTCTGCTGTACTTGGTGTTCAGGAAGGCTCAGGAGATTGACCAGAGAGACACGGACAAAGAGTAGGAGCAGAGAGACAGAGGGTCTCCAGACCAGGCAGAGAGAGAGTAGTGCCAGACAGCGCTACTGGACATTTAAAGATGTCTTGGCAGGTCAGGCAGGAAAGATGGAAGAAACTGAACACACAGCAGTTGTTCCATACATTTCACAGGACTACATAAAGGACTATATATTCTAGTGTCTTACAGAATCATAGATAGGCCTATACGCTAGTGGCCTAGAAAGACTTCAGGTTACAGTCAGATACCCATCAAGTTGCAGAAGTTTGATAGAAATTATTAGGCGTAAATGTCGGTTTCAGATGAGTTCCAAGGAGAATTGAGATGGCTGAAGTCTGATTTGATTCATTCCTCTTCTCGAAGGTAACTCCACTTCTTGGTCGCAACATTCTCAACTCAGGAGAGCCAATGGGATGAAGCCCGCAGAGGTATGTCACCCCACTAACCTAACCCCTTTTGTTGGCCTATTGCTGTGTGCTGCTGAAGGAAGTATACATGTCCCAGGTATTTAGTGAATGATCTGTCTGTCTTTGTCCCTGTGTTGGGAGGGTATATAGTGTATGTTCTTATGTCTCTATGCTGCAGGTAGTGGTGTCTATGACATCTTTGTACCTGTGTTGTGCAGGTGTTTAGGACAGACTTCATCACGGCCATGAAGCTCCATGACAAGTACCATCTGAACCCAGAGGATTACTACGTCCTGGCCGATCCCTGGAGACAGGAGTGGGAGAAGGGAGTCCAGGTCCCTGTCAGCCCACACATCATTCCCCAGACTGTAGCCCGGTAGGACATGTAGCCTAAACCCCATCCCTCAGCCTGTAGAACATGTAGCCTAAACCCCATCCCTCAGCCTGTAGGACATGTAGCCTAAACACCATCCCTCAGCCGGTAGCCCAGTAGAACATGTAGTCTAAACCCCATCCCTCAGCCTGTAGGACATGTAGCCTAAACCCCATCCCTCAGCCTGTAGGACATGTAGCCTAAACACCATCCCTCAGCCGGTAGCCCAGTAGAACATGTAGTCTAAACCCCATCCCTCAGCATGTAGAACATGTAGTCTAAACCCCATCCCTCAGCCCAGTAGGACATGTAGCCTAAACACCATCCCTCAGCCGGTAGGACATGTAGCCTAAACACCATCCCTCAGCCTGTAGCCCAGTAGAACATGTAGCCTAAACCCCATCCCTCAGCCTGTAGGACATGTAGCCTAAACACCATCCCTCAGCCTGTAGCCCAGTAGAACATGTAGTCTAAACCCCATCCCTCAGCCCAGTAGGACATGTAGCCTAAACCCCATCCCTCAGCCTGTAGGACATGTAGCCTAAACACCATCCCTCAACCGGTAGCCCAGTAGAACATGTAGTCTAAACCCCATCCCTCAGCCCAGTAGGACATGTAGCCTAAACCCCATCCCTCAGCCTGTAGGACATGTAGCCTAAACACCATCCCTCAGCCGGTAGCCCAGTAGAACATGTAGCCTAAACCCCATCCCTCAGCCTGTAGGACATGTAGCCTAAACACCATCCCTCAGCCTGTAGCCTGGTAGGACATGTAGCCTACACACCACCTCTCAGCCTGTAGCCCAGTAGGACATGTAGCCTAAACACCATCCCTCAGCCTGTAGCCTGGTAGGATGTAGCCTAAACACCATCCCTCAGCCTGTAGCCCAGTAGGACATGTAGCCTAAACACCATCCCTCAGCCTGTAGCCTGGTAGGACATGTAGCCTAAACACCATCCCTCAGCCTGTAGCCTGGTAGGACATGTAGCCTAAACCCCATCCCTCAGCCTGTAGGACATGTAGCCTAAACCCCATCCCTCAGCCTGTAGCCTGGTAGGACATGTAGCCTAAACACCATCCCTCAGCCTGTAGCCCAGTAGGACATGTAGCCTAAACCCCATCCCTCAGCCTGTAGGACATGTGGCCTAAACCCCATCCCTCAGCCTGTAGCCCAGTAAAACATGTAGCCTAAACACCATCCCCCAGCTTGTAGCCTGGTAGGACATGTAGCCTAAACACCATCTCCCAGCTTGTAGCCTGGTAGAACATTTGACATGTAGCCTGGTAGGACATGTAGCCTACATCTGTGTCTGTCTCTCTGTATGTGCAGTATAAATCATATTATTGTGGAATACCTCTAACAGTATGAATCAGGCTGTTTGAGGTTTGAATCCTAAGCAACCTGTCTACACAGTCTGAAGTACAATACCAACATTGCTACTGTAGTAGGTCAAAGCTGTGAGCTGGAACCCCTTGGTGGAGTATGGGTGGAGTAGGCATTGTGGTGCTGTACAACCTTGGTAGAGCATGGGTGGAGTAGGCATTGTGGGGCTGTAAAACCTTGGTGGAGTAGGCATTGTGGGGCTGTAAAACCTTGGTGGAGCATGGGTGGAGTAGGCATTGTGGTGCTGTAAAACCTTGGTAGAGCATGGGTGGAGTAGGCATTGTGGGGCTGTAAAACCTTGGTGGAGCATGGGTGGAGTAGGCATTGTGGTGCTGTAAAACCTTGGTCGGGCATGGGTGGAGTAGGCATTGTGGGGCTGTAAAACCTTGGTAGAGCATGGGTGGAGTAGGCATTGTGGTGGTGTAAAACCTTGGTAGAGCATGGGTGGAGTAGGCATTGTGGGGCTGTAAAACCTTGGTGGAGCATGGGTGGAGGAGGCATTGTGGTGCTGGAAAACCTTGGTAGAGCATGGGTGGAGTAGACATTGTGGTGCTGTAAAACCTTGGTAGAGCATGGGTGGAGTAGGCATTGTGGGGCTGTAAAACCTTGGTGGAGCATGGGTGGAGTAGACATTGTGGTGCTGTAAAACCTTGGTAGAGCACGGGTGGAGTAGGCATTGTGGTGCTGTAAAACCTTGGTGGTGCATGGGTGGAGGAGGCATTGTGGTGCTGGAAAACCTTGGTAGAGCATGGGTGGAGTAGGCATTGTGGTGCTGTAAAACCTTGGTGGAGCATGGGTGGAGGAGGCATTGTGGTGCTGGAAAACCTTGGTAGAGCATGGGTGGAGTAGACATTGTGGTGCTGTAAAACCTTGGTAGAGCATGGGTGGAGTAGGCATTGTGGGGCTGTAAAACCTTGGTGGAGCATGGGTGGAGTAGACATTGTGGTGCTGTAAAACCTTGGTGGAGTAGGCATTGTGGTGCTGTAAAACCTTGGTGGAGCATGGGTGGAGTAGACATTGTGGTGCTGTAAAACCTTGGTAGAGCATGGGTGGAGTAGGCATTGTGGTGGTGTAAAACCTTGGTGGAGCATGGGTGGAGTAGACATTGTGGTGGTGTAAAACCTTGGTAGAGCATGGGTGGAGTAGACATTGTGGTGCTGTAAAACCTTGGTAGAGCATGGGTGGAGTAGACATTGTGGTGCTGTAAAACCTTGGTAGAGCATGGGTGGAGTAGACATTGTGGTGCTGTAAAACCTTGGTAGAGCATGGGTGGAGTAGACATTGTGGTGGTGTAAAACCTTGGTAGAGCATGGGTGGAGTAGACATTGTGGTGCTGTAAAACCTTGGTAGAGCATGGGTGGAGTAGGCATTGTGGTGCTGTAAAACCTTGGTGGAGTAGGCATTGTGGTGCTGTAAAACCTTGGTGGAGTAGGCATTGTGGTGCTGTAAAACCTTGGTGGAGTAGGCATTGTGGTGCTGTAAAACCTTGGTGGAGTAGGCATTGTGGTGCTCGTAAATTTCAGACCAACTTGTTGTTTCTAATATCCAATAGGGCTGTGATGATAAATCTGAGTTTTGTTTCCTTGCCACAATACCAACGAGTATGGGGAAACTGGTATCGTCCCGGGCCTAATTCTAACTATCTCGGCTCCTTAGGGTGGTGGCTGAGAAGGGGACAGAGGTGATGTTCTTGAAGCCCAAGAAGTTGATCCGTTCTGGGGGTTCGGAGGCGCTGGGGTACGTGGACATCCAGACCCTGGCTGAGGGGACCTGTCGATACGACCTCAACGACACTGACGTGGCCTGGCTGGAGCTCATCAACCACCAGTTCACTCTGATGGGTCAGTAGATTTACCCCTCAGCTACGGTTGTACAGCTAACTATGTAGTACTGACTGTGTCGTGGTTCAGAGCTGCGTAGTACTGACTGTCGGGGTTCGGCGCTGCGTAGTACTGACTGTGTCGTGGTTCAGCGATGCGCAGTATCGACTGTCGTGGTTCAGCGATGCGTAGTACTGACTGTCGCGGTTCAGCGCTGCGTAGTACTGACTGTGTCGTGGTTCAGAGCTGCGTAGTATCGACTGTGTTGTGGTTCAGCGCTGCGTAGTACTGACTGTGTCGTGGTTCAGCGATGCGTAGTACTGACTGTGTCGTGGTTCAGCGATGCGTAGTACTGACTGTGTCGTGGTTCAGCGATGCGTAGTACTGACTGTGTCGTGGTTCAGCGATGCGTAGTACTGACTGTCGTGGTTCAGCGATGCGTAGTACTGACTGTCGTGGTTCAGCGCTGCGTAGTACTGACTGTGTCGCGATTCAGCGCTGTGTAGTACTGACTGTGTTGTGGTTCAGCGATGCGTAGTACTGACTGTGTCGTGGTTCAGTGATGCGTAGTATCGACTGTGTCGTGGTTCAGCGATGCGTAGTATCGACTGTGTCGTGGTTCAGAGCTGCGTAGTATCGACTGTGTCGTGGTTCAGAGCTGCGTAGTACTGACTGTGTCGTGGTTCAGCGATGCGTAGTACTGACTGTGTCGTGGTTCAGCGATGCGTAGTATCGACTGTGTCGTGGTTCAGCGATGCGTAGTATCGACTGTGTCGCGGTTCAGCGATGCGTAGTGTTGACTGTCGCGGTTCAGCGATGCGTAGTATCGACTGTGTCGTGGTTCAGAGCTGCGTAGTGCTGACTCGTGGTTCAGCGCTGTGTAGTGCTGACTGTGTCGTGGTTCAGCGCTGCGTAGTACTGACTGTGTCGCGGTTCAGAGCTGTGTAGTATCGACTGTGTCGTGGTTCAGCGATGTGTAGTACTGACTGTCGCGGTTCAGCGATGCGTAGTGTTGACTGTCGCGGTTCAGCGATGCGTAGTATCGACTGTGTCGTGGTTCAGAGCTGCGTAGTGCTGACTGTCGTGGTTCAGCGCTGTGTAGTGCTGACTGTGTCGTGGTTCAGCGCTGCGTAATGCTGACTGTGTCGTGGTTCAGCGCTGCGTAGTACTGACTGTGTCGTGGTTCAGCGATGCGTAGTGCTGACTGTCGCGGTTCAGCGCTGCGTAGTATCGACTGTGTCGTGGTTCAGCGATGCGTAGTACTGACTGTGTCGTGGTTCAGCGATGCGTAGTACTGACTGTGTCGTGGTTCAGCGCTGCGTAGTATCGACTGTGTCGTGGTTCAGCGATGCGTAGTGTTGACTGTCACGGTTCAGCGATGCGTAGTGTTGACTGTCGCGGTTCAGCGATTCGTAGTATCGACTGTGTCGTGGTTCAGCGATTCGTAGTATCGACTGTGTCGTGGTTCAGCGCTGTGTAGTACTGACTGTGTCGTGGTTCAGCGCTGTGTAGTACTGACTGTGTCGCGGTTCAGAGCTGCGTAGTACTGACTGTGTCGCGGTTCAGAGCTGCGTAGTACTGACTGTGTCGTGGTTCAGAGCTGCGTAGTACTGACTGTGTCGCGGTTCAGAGCTGCGTAGTATCGACTGTGTCGCGGTTCAGAGCTGCGTAGTGCTGACTGTGTCGTGGTTCAGCGATGCGTAGTGCTGACTGTGTCGTGGTTCAGCGATGCGTAGTATCGACTGTGTCGCGGTTCAGCGCTGCGTAGTACTGACTGTGTCGCGGTTCAGAGCTGCGTAGTATCGACTGTGTCGCGGTTCAGCGATGCGTAGTATCGACTGTGTCGTGGTTCAGAGCTGCGTAGTGTTGACTGTCGCGGTTCAGCGACGCGTAGTATCGACTGTGTCGTGGTTCAGAGCTGCGTAGTGTTGACTGTCGTGGTTCAGAGCTGCGTAGTGCTGACTGTGTCTGGTCTCCAGGCTGGACAAGACAACCATGAGAGAGGGAGGGTTGGGGTTAGACTGTACTATAATACTGTGCTTAAAGGGATAGTCATTTCTTCTACTTACCTACAGTCGGATTAACTCATGGAGAACATTTCTATGTCTCCTTGTGCAGTTTTAAGGTTGTTTCTGGAGTCATTGCCAACTAGCGTTAGTGCAATGACTGGAAGTCTACAGGAACAATGTTATCCCTTTAATGTTATCTGTTCCCCGGGCATGGCTGTGTTGGATGAGACAACTATGGAGAGTTAGAGTTAGGGGTCTAGACCAGTGGGGTTAGTCTAGACCAGTGGGGTTAGTCTAGACCAGTGGGGTTAGTCTAGACCAGTGGGGTTAGTCTAGACCAGTGGGGTTAGTCTAGACCAGTGGGGTTAGTCTAGACCAGTGGGGTTAGTCTAGACCAGTGGGGTTAGTCTAGACCAGTGGGGTTAGTCTAGACCAGTGGGGTTAGTCTAGACCAGTGGGGTTAGTCTAGACCAGTGGGGTTAGTCTAGACCAGTGGGGTTAGTCTAGACCAGTGGGCTTAGTCTAGACCAGTGGGGTTAGTCTAGACCAGTGGGGTTAGTCTAGACCAGTGGTTCTCTAGTGGAGGGTTAGGGGTTAGTCTAGACCAGTGGGGTTAGTCTAGACCAGTGGGGTTAGTCTAGACCAGTGGGGTTAGTCTAGACCAGTGGTTCTCTAGTGGAGGGTTAGGGGTTAGTCTAGACCAGTGGGGTTAGTCTAGACCAGTGGGGTTAGTCTAGACCAGTGGGGTTAGTCTAGACCAGTGGGGTTAGTCTAGACCAGTGGTTCTCTACTGGGGGGTTAGGGGTTAGTCTAGACCAGTGGTTCTCTACTGGGGGGTTAGTCTAGACCAGTGGTTCTCTACTGGGGGGTCAGGGGTTAGTCTAGACCAGTGGTTCTCTACTGGGGGGTCAGGGGTTAGTCTAGACCAGTGGTTCTCTACTGGGGGGTTAGGGGTTAGTCTAGACCAGTGGTTCTCTACTGGGGGGTTAGTCTAGACCAGTGGTTCTCTACTGGGGGGTCAGGGGTTAGTCTAGACCAGTGGTTCTCTACTGGGGGGTTAGGGGTTAGTCTAGACCAGTGGTTCTCTACTGGGGGGTTAGTCTAGACCAGTGGTTCTCTACTGGGGGGTTAGGGGTTAGTCTAGACCAGTGGTTCTCTAGTGGAGGGTTAGGGGTTAGTCTAGACCAGTGGTTCTCTCCTGGGGGGTTAGGGGTTAATCTAGACCAGTGGTTCTCTACTGGGGGGTTAGGGGTTAGTCTAGACCAGTGGTTCTCTACTGGGGGGTTAGGGGTTAGTCTAGACCACTGGTTCTCTACTGGGGGGTCAGGGGTTAGTCTAGACCAGTGGTTCTCTCCTGGGGGGTTAGGGGTTAGTCTAGACCAGTGGTTCTCTCCTGGGGGGTTAGGGGTTAGTCTAGACCAGTGGTTCTCTACTGGGGGGTTAGGGGTTAGTCTAGACCAGTGGTTATCTACTAGGGGGTTAGGGGTTAGTCTAGACCAGTGGTTCTCTACTGGGGGGTTATGGGTTAGTCTAGACCAGTGGTTCTCTACTGGGGGGTTAGGGGTTAGTCTAGACCAGTGGTTCTCTACTGGGGGGTTAGGGGTTAGTCTAGACCAGTGGTTCTCTAGTGGAGGGTTAGGGGTTAGTCTAGACCAGTGGTTCTCTCCTGGGGGGTTAGGGGTTAGTCTAGACCAGTGGTTCTCTCCTGGGGGGTTAGGGGTTAGTCTAGACCAGTGGTTCTCTCCTGGGGGGTTAGGGGTTAGTCTAGACCAGTGGTTCTCTCCTGGGGGGTTAGGGGTTAGTCTATACCAGTGGTTCTCTACTGGGGGGTTAGTCTAGACCAGTGGTTCTCTCCTGGGGGGTTAGGGGTTAGTCTAGACCAGTGGTTCTCTACTGGGGGGTTAGGGGTTAGTCTAGACCAGTGGTTCTCTACTGGGGGGTTAGGGGTTAGTCTAGACCAGTGGTTCTCTACTGGGGGGTTAGGGGTTAGTCTAGACCAGTGGTTCTCTACTGGGGGGTTAGGGGTTAGTCTAGACCAGTGGTTCTCTACTGGGGGGTCAGGGGTTAGTCGAGACCAGTGGTTCTCTCCTGGGGGGTTAGGGGTTAGTCTAGACCAGTGGTTCTCTACTGGGGGGTTAGGGGTTAGTCTAGACCAGTGGTTCTCTCCTGGGGGGTTAGGGGTTAGTCTAGACCAGTGGTTCTCTCCTGGGGGGTTAGGGGTTAGTCTAGACCAGTGGTTCTCTACTGGGGGGTTAGGGGTTAGTCTAGACCAGTGGTTCTCTACTGGGGGGTTAGGGGTTAGTCTAGACCAGTGGTTCTCTAGTGGAGGGTTAGGGGTTAGTCTAGACCAGTGGTTCTCTCCTGGGGGGTTAGGGGTTAGTCTAGACCAGTGGTTCTCTCCTGGGGGGTTAGGGGTTAGTCTAGACCAGTGGTTCTTCCTGGGGGATTAGGGGTTAGTCTAGACCAGTGGTTCTCTACTGGGGGGTTAGGGGTTAGTCTATACCAGTGGTTCTCTACTGGGGGGTTAGTCTAGACCAGTGGTTCTCTCCTGGGGGGTTAGGGGTTAGTCTAGACCAGTGGTTCTCTACTGGGGGGTTAGGGGTTAGTCTAGACCAGTGGTTCTCTACTGGGGGGTTAGGGGTTAGTCTAGACCAGTGGTTCTCTACTGGGGGGTTAGGGGTTAGTCTAGACCAGTGGTTCTCTACTGGGGGGTTAGGGGTTAGTCTAGACCAGTGGTTCTCTACTGGGGGGTCAGGGGTTAGTCTAGACCAGTGGTTCTCTAGTGGAGGGTTAGGGGTTAGTCTAGACCAGTGGTTCTCTACTGGGGGGTTAGTCTAGACCAGTGGTTCTCTACTGGGGGGTTAGGGGTTAGTCTAGACCAGTGGTTCTCTACTGGGGGGTTAGGGGTTAGTCTAGACCAATGGGGTTAGTCTAGACCAGTGGTTCTCTACTGGGGGGTTAGTCTAGACCAGTGGGGTTAGTCTAGACCAGTGGTTCTCTAGTGGAGGGTTAGGGGTTAGTCTAGACCAGTGGTTATCTACTGGGGGGTTAGGGGTTAGTCTAGACCAGTGGTTCTCTACTGGGGGGTTAGGGGTTAGTCTAGACCAGTGGTTCTCTAGTGGAGGGTTAGGGGTTAGTCTAGACCAGTGGTTCTCTAGTGGAGGGTTAGGGGTTAGTCTAGACCAGTGGTTCTCTCCTGGGGGGTTAGGGGTTAGTCTAGACCAGTGGTTCTCTCCTGGGGGGTTAGGGGTTAGTCTAGACTAGTGGTTCTCTACTGGGGGGTTAGGGGTTAGTCTAGACCAGTGGTTCTCTCCTGGGGGGTTAGGGGTTAGTCTAGACCAGTGGTCTCTACTGGGGGGTTAGGGGTTAGTCTAGACCAGTGGTTCTCTACTGGGGGGTTAGTCTAGACCAGTGGTTCTCTACTGGGGGGTCAGGGGTTAGTCTAGACCAGTGGTTCTCTACTGGGGGGTCAGGGGTTAGTCTAGACCAGTGGTTCTCTACTGGGGGGTTAGGGGTTAGTCTAGACCAGTGGTTCTCTACTGGGGGGTTAGTCTAGACCAGTGGTTCTCTACTGGGGGGTCAGGGGTTAGTCTAGACCAGTGGTTCTCTACTGGGGGGTTAGGGGTTAGTCTAGACCAGTGGTTCTCTACTGGGGGGTTAGTCTAGACCAGTGGTTCTCTACTGGGGGGTTAGGGGTTAGTCTAGACCAGTGGTTCTCTAGTGGAGGGTTAGGGGTTAGTCTAGACCAGTGGTTCTCTCCTGGGGGGTTAGGGGTTAATCTAGACCAGTGGTTCTCTACTGGGGGGTTAGGGGTTAGTCTAGACCAGTGGTTCTCTACTGGGGGGTTAGGGGTTAGTCTAGACCACTGGTTCTCTACTGGGGGGTCAGGGGTTAGTCTAGACCAGTGGTTCTCTCCTGGGGGGTTAGGGGTTAGTCTAGACCAGTGGTTCTCTCCTGGGGGGTTAGGGGTTAGTCTAGACCAGTGGTTCTCTACTGGGGGGTAAGGGGTTAGTCTAGACCAGTGGTTCTCTACTGGGGGGTTAGGGGTTAGTCTAGACCAGTGGTTCTCTAGTGGAGGGTTAGGGGTTAGTCTAGACCAGTGGTTCTCTCCTGGGGGGTTAGGGGTTAGTCTAGACCAGTGGTTCTCTCCTGGGGGGTTAGGGGTTAGTCTAGACCAGTGGTTCTCTCCTGGGGGGTTAGGGGTTAGTCTAGACCAGTGGTTCTCTACTGGGGGGTTAGGGGTTAGTCTATACCAGTGGTTCTCTACTGGGGGGTTAGTCTAGACCAGTGGTTCTCTCCTGGGGGGTTAGGGGTTAGTCTAGACCAGTGGTTCTCTACTGGGGGGTTAGGGGTTAGTCTAGACCAGTGGTTCTCTACTGGGGGGTTAGGGGTTAGTCTAGACCAGTGGTTCTCTACTGGGGGGTTAGGGGTTAGTCTAGACCAGTGGTTCTCTACTGGGGGGTTAGGGGTTAGTCTAGACCAGTGGTTCTCTACTGGGGGGTCAGGGGTTAGTCTAGACCAGTGGTTCTCTAGTGGAGGGTTAGGGGTTAGTCTAGACCAGTGGTTCTCTACTGGGGGGTTAGTCTAGACCAGTGGTTCTCTACTGGGGGGTTAGGGGTTAGTCTAGACCAGTGGTTCTCTACTGGGGGGTTAGGGGTTAGTCTAGACCAATGGGGTTAGTCTAGACCAGTGGTTCTCTACTGGGGGGTTAGTCTAGACCAGTGGGGTTAGTCTAGACCAGTGGTTCTCTAGTGGAGGGTTAGGGGTTAGTCTAGACCAGTGGTTATCTACTGGGGGGTTAGGGGTTAGTCTAGACCAGTGGTTCTCTACTGGGGGGTTAGGGGTTAGTCTAGACCAGTGGTTCTCTAGTGGAGGGTTAGGGGTTAGTCTAGACCAGTGGTTCTCTAGTGGAGGGTTAGGGGTTAGTCTAGACCAGTGGTTCTCTCCTGGGGGGTTAGGGGTTAGTCTAGACCAGTGGTTCTCTCCTGGGGGGTTAGGGGTTAGTCTAGACCAGTGGTTCTCTACTGGGGGGTTAGGGGTTAGTCTAGACCAGTGGTTCTCTCCTGGGGGGTTAGGGGTTAGTCTAGACCAGTGGTTCTCTCCTGGGGGGTTAGGGGTTAGTCTAGACCAGTGGTCTCTACTGGGGGGTTAGGGGTTAGTCTAGACCAGTGGTTCTCTACTGGGGGGTTAGGGGTTAGTCTAGACCAGTGGTTCTCTAGTGGAGGGTTAGGGGTTAGTCTAGACCAGTGGTTCTCTCCTGGGGGGTTAGGGGTTAGTCTAGACCAGTGGTTCTCTCCTGGGGGGTTAGGGGTTAGTCTAGACCAGTGGTTCTCTCCTGGGGGGTTAGGGGTTAGTCTAGACCAGTGGTTCTCTACTGGGGGGTTAGGGGTTAGTCTATACCAGTGGTTCTCTACTGGGGGGTTAGTCTAGACCAGTGGTTCTCTCCTGGGGGTTAGGGGTTAGTCTAGACCAGTGGTTCTCTACTGGGGGGTTAGGGGTTAGTCTAGACCAGTGGTTCTCTACTGGGGGGTTAGGGGTTAGTCTAGACCAGTGGTTCTCTACTGGGGGGTTAGGGGTTAGTCTAGACCAGTGGTTCTCTACTGGGGGGTTAGGGGTTAGTCTAGACCAGTGGTTCTCTACTGGGGGGTCAGGGGTTAGTCTAGACCAGTGGTTCTCTAGTGGAGGGTTAGGGGTTAGTCTAGACCAGTGGTTCTCTACTGGGGGGTTAGTCTAGACCAGTGGTTCTCTACTGGGGGGTTAGGGGTTAGTCTAGACCAGTGGTTCTCTACTGGGGGGTTAGGGGTTAGTCTAGACCAATGGGGTTAGTCTAGACCAGTGGTTCTCTACTGGGGGGTTAGTCTAGACCAGTGGGGTTAGTCTAGACCAGTGGTTCTCTAGTGGAGGGTTAGGGGTTAGTCTAGACCAGTGGTTCTCTAGTGGAGGGTTAGGGGTTAGTCTAGACCAGTGGTTCTCTAGTGGAGGGTTAGGGGTTAGTCTAGACCAGTGGTTCTCTCCTGGGGGGTTAGGGGTTAGTCTAGACCAGTGGTTCTCTAGTGGAGGGTTAGGGGTTAGTCTAGACCAGTGGTTCTCTAGTGGAGGGTTAGGGGTTAGTCTAGACCAGTGGTTCTCTCCTGGGGGGTTAGGGGTTAGTCTAGACCAGTGGTTCTCTACTGGGGGGTTAGGGGTTAGTCTAGACCAGTGGTTCTCTCCTGGGGGGTTAGGGGTTAGTCTAGACCAGTGGTTCTCTCCTGGGGGGTCAGGGGTTAGTCTAGACCAGTGGTTCTCTACTGGGGGGTTAGGGGTTAGTCTAGACCAGGGCTTTTCTGCTGGTTTTGTCTCTAGAGCGATCCAATATTCGCATCGCAAAAATAATCCCAAATACAATCTGTTAAAATGTGTAATAGTATATTGGTAGTGTAGCAGTTATGTCAAGGGAAGAACATTCCCAACAATTTTATTGTGTTTTATTGTTGCCCATTTTCTAAACTCACTGGTTAGAGACCACAAAAATAGTTAACATTTTTACACATGTAAGTTCATTCTCATTTCTACACACTTTCTACCTGGTTTATTGTTGAGACTGGAGGATTTTTTACACTCAGATACCCGCGACCCCCCAGTTGAGAACCACTGGTCTAGACTCCTATAATACTGTTCCCTGTTCTCCAGGCATGGCTGTGCTGGATGAGACCACCATGGAGAGAGCGATGGAGGAGTTTGAGCGGCGTTGCTGTGACAGAATGAGACATCCCATGGCAACGGAGGAGGGGTTTGGCATGGAGTACGACGAAGACGTTGTGTGTGACGTGTGTCGGTCACCTGACGGCGAGGACAACAATGAGATGGTGTTCTGTGACAAGTGCAACATCTGTGTCCACCAGGTACGGCTTCTGTTTTATTTAGACAGTGTTAAATACCGCTCATAATTATGCTCTTCAATGGCCAAACTTTCTGGGTGTGTTCTGTATGTTCCAGGCGTGTTATGGGATTCTGAAGGTACCAAAGGGTAGCTGGCTGTGTCAGACCTGTGCTCTCGGCATCTCGCCCAAATGCCAAGTCTGCCGCAAGAAGGGCGGGGCCATGAAGCCCACCCGCAGCGGAACCAAGTGGTTCCACGTCAGCTGTGCCCTGTGGATCCCCGAGGTGACGACCCCTGACCCCTTAACCCTGACCCCTTAACCCTGACCCCTTAACCCTGACCCCTTAACCCTGACCCCTTAACCCTGACCCCTTAACCCTGACCCCTTAACCCTGACCCCTTAACCCTGACCCTTAACCCTGAGACCTTAACCCTGAGACCTTAACCCTGAGACCTTAACCCTGACCCATTAACCCTGAACCCTTAACCCTGACCCCTTAACCCTGACCCCTTAACCCTGACCCCTTAACCCTGAGACCTTAACCCTGAGACCTTAACCCTGAGACCTTAACCCTGAGACCTTAACCCTGACCCCTTAACCCTGAGACCTTAAACCTGACCCCTTAACCCTGAGACCTTAACCCTGAGACCTTAACCCTGACCCTTAACCCTGCTTATTGTACATTAATTGACTTCTGTGTGGAAGATAACAATTGTGTTCAACTTCTGTTGTCATCTGATGTAATCAAAGTGATTTTGTGGCAAATGTTTTGCGATGCTTTATCTTATGTAAACAAAATACATAGTGAAACTGCAGATTTCTGACAGCTAATGTGACCCCTGGTCTGTATTGTGTATGTCTGCCTAGGTGAGCACTGGGAACCCAGAGAAGATGGAGCCGATCACCAACATGTCCCACATCCCCAGTAACAGATGGGCTCTGACCTGCTGTCTCTGTAAAGACCAGACTGGAGCCTGTATACAGGTACACACTGACCTGCTGTCTCTGTAGACCAGACTGGAGCCTGTATACAGGTACACTCTGACCTGCTGTCTCTGTAAAGACCAGACTGGAGCCTGTATACAGGTACACGCTGACCTGCTGTCTCTGTAAAGACCAGACTGGAGCCTGTATACAGGTACACTCTGACCTGCTGTCTCTGTAGACCAGACTGGAGCCTGTATACAGGTACACGCTGACCTGCTGTCTCTGTAGACCAGACTGGAGCCTGTATACAGGTACACTCTGACCTGCTGTCTCTGTAAAGACCAGACTGGAGCCTGTATACAGGTACACTCTGACCTGCTGTCTCTGTAGACCAGACTGGAGCCTGTATACAGGTACACTCTGACCTGCTGTCTCTGTAAAGACCAGACTGGAGCCTGTATACAGGTACACTCTGACCTGCTGTCTCTGTAGACCAGACTGGAGCCTGTATACAGGTACACTCTGACCTGCTGTCTTTGTAGACCAGACTGGAGCCTGTATACAGGTACACTCTGACCTGCTGTCTCTGTAGACCAGACTGGAGCCTGTATACAGGTACACACTGACCTGCTGTCTCTGTAGACCAGACTGGAGCCTGTATACAGGTACACTCTGACCTGCTGTCTCTGTAAAGACCAGACTGGAGCCTGTATACAGGTACACGCTGACCTGCTGTCTCTGTAAAGACCAGACTGGAGCCTGTATACAGGTACACGCTGACCTGCTGTCTCTGTAAAGACCAGACTGGAGCCTGTATACAGGTACACGCTGACCTGCTGTCTCTGTAAAGACCAGACTGGAGCCTGTATACAGGTACACTCTGACCTGCTGTCTCTGTAGACCAGACTGGAGCCTGTATACAGGTACACTCTGACCTGCTGTCTCTGTAAAGACCAGACTGGAGCCTGTATACAGGTACACGCTGACCTGCTGTCTCTGTAAAGACCAGACTGGAGCCTGTATACAGGTACACGCTGACCTGCTGTCTCTGTAAAGACCAGACTGGAGCCTGTATACAGGTACACTCTGACCTGCTGTCTCTGTAGACCAGACTGGAGCCTGTATACAGGTACACTCTGACCTGCTGTCTCTGTAAAGACCAGACTGGAGCCTGTATACAGGTACACTCTGACCTGCTGTCTCTGTAAAGACCAGACTGGAGCCTGTATACAGGTACACGCTGACCTGCTGTCTCTGTAAAGACCAGACTGGAGCCTGTATACAGGTACACTCTGACCTGCTGTCTCTGTAGACCAGACTGGAGCCTGTATACAGGTACACTCTGACCTGCTGTCTCTGTAGACCAGACTGGAGCCTGTATACAGGTACACTCTGACCTGCTGTCTCTCTAGACCAGACTGGAGCCTGTATACAGGTACACTCTGACCTGCTGTCTCTGTAAAGACCAGACTGGAGCCTGTATACAGGTACACGCTGACCTGCTGTCTCTGTAAAGACCAGACTGGAGCCTGTATACAGGTACACTCTGACCTGCTGTCTCTGTAGACCAGACTGGAGCCTGTATACAGGTACACTCTGACCTGCTGTCTCTGTAGACCAGACTGGAGCCTGTATACAGGTACACTCTGACCTGCTGTCTCTGTAGACCAGACTGGAGCCTGTATACAGGTACACTCTGACCTGCTGTCTCTGTAAAGACCAGACTGGAGCCTGTATACAGGTACACTCTGACCTGCTGTCTCTGTAAAGACCAGACTGGAGCCTGTATACAGGTACACTCTGACCTGCTGTCTCTGTAGACCAGACTGGAGCCTGTATACAGGTACACTCTGACCTGCTGTTTCTGTAGACCAGACTGGAGCCTGTATACAGGTACACTCTGACCTGCTGTCTCTGTAGACCAGACTGGAGCCTGTATACAGGTACACTCTGACCTGCTGTCTCTGTAGACCAGACTGGAGCCTGTATACAGGTACACTCTGACCTGCTGTCTCTGTAGACCAGACTGGAGCCTGTATACAGGTACACTCTGACCTGCTGTCTCTGTAAAGACCAGACTGGAGCCTGTATACAGGTACACACTGACCTGCTGTCTCTGTAGACCAGACTGGAGCCTGTATACAGGTACACTCTGACCTGCTGTCTCTGTAAAGACCAGACTGGAGCCTGTATACAGGTACACGCTGACCTGCTGTCTCTGTAAAGACCAGACTGGAGCCTGTATACAGGTACACGCTGACCTGCTGTCTCTGTAAAGACCAGACTGGAGCCTGTATACAGGTACACGCTGACCTGCTGTCTCTGTAAAGACCAGACTGGAGCCTGTATACAGGTACACTCTGACCTGCTGTCTCTGTAAAGACCAGACTGGAGCCTGTATACAGGTACACACTGACCTGCTGTCTCTGTAGACCAGACTGGAGCCTGTATACAGGTACACTCTGACCTGCTGTCTCTGTAAAGACCAGACTGGAGCCTGTATACAGGTACACGCTGACCTGCTGTCTCTGTAAAGACCAGACTGGAGCCTGTATACAGGTACACGCTGACCTGCTGTCTCTGTAAAGACCAGACTGGAGCCTGTATACAGGTACACGCTGACCTGCTGTCTCTGTAAAGACCAGACTGGAGCCTGTATACAGGTACACTCTGACCTGCTGTCTCTGTAGACCAGACTGGAGCCTGTATACAGGTACACTCTGACCTGCTGTCTCTGTAAAGACCAGACTGGAGCCTGTATACAGGTACACGCTGACCTGCTGTCTCTGTAAAGACCAGACTGGAGCCTGTATACAGGTACACGCTGACCTGCTGTCTCTGTAAAGACCAGACTGGAGCCTGTATACAGGTACACTCTGACCTGCTGTCTCTGTAGACCAGACTGGAGCCTGTATACAGGTACACTCTGACCTGCTGTCTCTGTAAAGACCAGACTGGAGCCTGTATACAGGTACACTCTGACCTGCTGTCTCTGTAAAGACCAGACTGGAGCCTGTATACAGGTACACGCTGACCTGCTGTCTCTGTAAAGACCAGACTGGAGCCTGTATACAGGTACACTCTGACCTGCTGTCTCTGTAGACCAGACTGGAGCCTGTATACAGGTACACTCTGACCTGCTGTCTCTGTAGACCAGACTGGAGCCTGTATACAGGTACACTCTGACCTGCTGTCTCTCTAGACCAGACTGGAGCCTGTATACAGGTACACTCTGACCTGCTGTCTCTGTAAAGACCAGACTGGAGCCTGTATACAGGTACACTCTGACCTGCTGTCTCTGTAAAGACCAGACTGGAGCCTGTATACAGGTACACTCTGACCTGCTGTCTCTGTAAAGACCAGACTGGAGCCTGTATACAGGTACACTCTGACCTGCTGTCTCTGTAGACCAGACTGGAGCCTGTATACAGGTACACTCTGACCTGCTGTTTCTGTAGACCAGACTGGAGCCTGTATACAGGTACACTCTGACCTGCTGTCTCTGTAGACCAGACTGGAGCCTGTATACAGGTACACTCTGACCTGCTGTCTCTGTAGACCAGACTGGAGCCTGTATACAGGTACACTCTGACCTGCTGTCTCTGTAGACCAGACTGGAGCCTGTATACAGGTACACTCTGACCTGCTGTCTCTGTAAAGACCAGACTGGAGCCTGTATACAGGTACACACTGACCTGCTGTCTCTGTAGACCAGACTGGAGCCTGTATACAGGTACACGCTGACCTGCTGTCTCTGTAAAGACCAGACTGGAGCCTGTATACAGGTACACGCTGACCTGCTGTCTCTGTAAAGACCAGACTGGAGCCTGTATACAGGTACACTCTGACCTGCTGTCTCTGTAGACCAGACTGGAGCCTGTATACAGGTACACACTGACCTGCTGTCTCTGTAAAGACCAGACTGGAGCCTGTATACAGGTACACACTGACCTGCTGTCTCTGTAAAGACCAGACTGGAGCCTGTATACAGGTACACTCTGACCTGCTGTCTCTGTAAAGACCAGACTGGAGCCTGTATACAGGTACACTCTGACCTGCTGTCTCTCTAGACCAGACTGGAGCCTGTATACAGGTACACGCTGACCTGCTGTCTCTGTAAAGACCAGACTGGAGCCTGTATACAGGTACACTCTGACCTGCTGTCTCTGTAGACCAGACTGGAGCCTGTATACAGGTACACTCTGACCTGCTGTCTCTGTAAAGACCAGACTGGAGCCTGTATACAGGTACACTCTGACCTGCTGTCTCTGTAAAGACCAGACTGGAGCCTGTATACAGGTACACGCTGACCTGCTGTCTCTGTAAAGACCAGACTGGAGCCTGTATACAGGTACACGCTGACCTGCTGTCTCTGTAAAGACCAGACTGGAGCCTGTATACAGGTACACGCTGACCTGCTGTCTCTGTAAAGACCAGACTGGAGCCTGTATACAGGTACACTCTGACCTGCTGTCTCTGTAGACCAGACTGGAGCCTGTATACAGGTACACTCTGACCTGCTGTCTCTGTAAAGACCAGACTGGAGCCTGTATACAGGTACACGCTGACCTGCTGTCTCTGTAAAGACCAGACTGGAGCCTGTATACAGGTACACGCTGACCTGCTGTCTCTGTAAAGACCAGACTGGAGCCTGTATACAGGTACACTCTGACCTGCTGTCTCTGTAGACCAGACTGGAGCCTGTATACAGGTACACTCTGACCTGCTGTCTCTGTAAAGACCAGACTGGAGCCTGTATACAGGTACACTCTGACCTGCTGTCTCTGTAAAGACCAGACTGGAGCCTGTATACAGGTACACGCTGACCTGCTGTCTCTGTAAAGACCAGACTGGAGCCTGTATACAGGTACACTCTGACCTGCTGTCTCTGTAGACCAGACTGGAGCCTGTATACAGGTACACTCTGACCTGCTGTCTCTGTAGACCAGACTGGAGCCTGTATACAGGTACACTCTGACCTGCTGTCTCTCTAGACCAGACTGGAGCCTGTATACAGGTACACTCTGACCTGCTGTCTCTGTAAAGACCAGACTGGAGCCTGTATACAGGTACACGCTGACCTGCTGTCTCTGTAAAGACCAGACTGGAGCCTGTATACAGGTACACTCTGACCTGCTGTCTCTGTAGACCAGACTGGAGCCTGTATACAGGTACACTCTGACCTGCTGTCTCTGTAGACCAGACTGGAGCCTGTATACAGGTACACTCTGACCTGCTGTCTCTGTAGACCAGACTGGAGCCTGTATACAGGTACACTCTGACCTGCTGTCTCTGTAAAGACCAGACTGGAGCCTGTATACAGGTACACTCTGACCTGCTGTCTCTGTAAAGACCAGACTGGAGCCTGTATACAGGTACACTCTGACCTGCTGTCTCTGTAGACCAGACTGGAGCCTGTATACAGGTACACTCTGACCTGCTGTTTCTGTAGACCAGACTGGAGCCTGTATACAGGTACACTCTGACCTGCTGTCTCTGTAGACCAGACTGGAGCCTGTATACAGGTACACTCTGACCTGCTGTCTCTGTAGACCAGACTGGAGCCTGTATACAGGTACACTCTGACCTGCTGTCTCTGTAGACCAGACTGGAGCCTGTATACAGGTACACTCTGACCTGCTGTCTCTGTAAAGACCAGACTGGAGCCTGTATACAGGTACACTCTGACCTGCTGTCTCTGTAAAGACCAGACTGGAGCCTGTATACAGGTACACACTGACCTGCTGTCTCTGTAGACCAGACTGGAGCCTGTATACAGGTACACGCTGACCTGCTGTCTCTGTAAAGACCAGACTGGAGCCTGTATACAGGTACACGCTGACCTGCTGTCTCTGTAAAGACCAGACTGGAGCCTGTATACAGGTACACTCTGACCTGCTGTCTCTGTAGACCAGACTGGAGCCTGTATACAGGTACACACTGACCTGCTGTCTCTGTAGACCAGACTGGAGCCTGTATACAGGTACACACTGACCTGCTGTCTCTGTAAAGACCAGACTGGAGCCTGTATACAGGTACACTCTGACCTGCTGTCTCTGTAAAGACCAGACTGGAGCCTGTATACAGGTACACTCTGACCTGCTGTCTCTCTAGACCAGACTGGAGCCTGTATACAGGTACACTCTGACCTGCTGTCTCTGTAAAGACCAGACTGGAGCCTGTATACAGGTACACTCTGACCTGCTGTCTCTGTAGACCAGACTGGAGCCTGTATACAGGTACACTCTGACCTGCTGTCTCTGTAAAGACCAGACTGGAGCCTGTATACAGGTACACGCTGACCTGCTGTCTCTGTAAAGACCAGACTGGAGCCTGTATACAGGTACACGCTGACCTGCTGTCTCTGTAAAGACCAGACTGGAGCCTGTATACAGGTACACGCTGACCTGCTGTCTCTGTAGACCAGACTGGAGCCTGTATACAGGTACACTCTGACCTGCTGTCTCTGTAGACCAGACTGGAGCCTGTATACAGGTACACTCTGACCTGCTGTCTCTGTAAAGACCAGACTGGAGCCTGTATACAGGTACACGCTGACCTGCTGTCTCTGTAAAGACCAGACTGGAGCCTGTATACAGGTACACGCTGACCTGCTGTCTCTGTAAAGACCAGACTGGAGCCTGTATACAGGTACACGCTGACCTGCTGTCTCTGTAAAGACCAGACTGGAGCCTGTATACAGGTACACGCTGACCTGCTGTCTCTGTAGACCAGACTGGAGCCTGTATACAGGTACACTCTGACCTGCTGTCTCTGTAAAGACCAGACTGGAGCCTGTATACAGGTACACTCTGACCTGCTGTCTCTGTAGACCAGACTGGATCTATGTAGCTACTGCATGGAGAAGGCTTTAATAACTCTGTCACGTTAGCAGTCCTTTCTCTGTCAGTTTTTTCTGTCTATTCAGCAACTTTGTTAGTTACCTGTCAGTTGCCTTAGCATTCCTCTCTCTGTTCCCGCAGTGTTCAGCTAAAAGCTGTCAGACAGTGTTCCATGTGAGCTGTGCCTTAGACAGCAGCCTGGAGATGAACATCATCAAAGAGCAGGACGAGGTCAAGTCCTTCTGCCCCAAACACTCTGGTCTGGTGGGAGGAGAGGAGGGGAGGAGGGGAGGGAGAGATGAAGGTCCTAACCCCCCTGCCCCTCATGCAGTCCCCAACCCGGTGGAGGTCCTGAACCTCCGTCACATCAGACTACAGCAGCTGGAGGAGTCACACCAGTTAGTTGACGTGAAGGAGGTGTCCCAGGCCCTGCAGCTGAACCAGGAGACAGTCAACTTCATGTATCGCTACTGGAAGCTGAAATGCCAAGCCAATCACAGCCAGCCATTGCCGACCCCCCAGATGGAGGAGGAGAGTGTGGCGAGGAGAGAGCATGATATCGTTCTCCGCCACCTGTTTCCCCAGGGCGGGGTCGCTACGCCTCCCAGGCCGGGGTCGCTGGCTATTGGCTGACTGTCTCCAGCTGCAGAGGGGAGGAGCCACCAGAGGGGGATGACTAACTCCTAACCCAATACCAGCAGGTATCTCTCTAACCGTTGAAATAAATCTGGAGTGCAGCGTTAAATTACCTGGCTGTTGCCTGTGTGCTCATCTAATGACTAGAGACAGAATTACTGTACTCCTCAGAACCAGACAGAACTAATGTACTCAGAACATTTACATTTAAGTCATTTAGCAGACGCTCTTATCCAGAGCGACTTACAAATTGGAAAGTTCATACATATTCATCCTGGTCCCCCCGTGGGGAATGAACCCACAACCCTGGCGTTGCAAGCGCCATGCTCTACCAACTGAGCCACACGGGACTACAGAACCAGACAGAACTACTGTACTCCTCAGAACCAGACAGAGCTACTGTACTCCTCAGAACCAGACAGAGCTACTGTACTCCTCAGAACCAGACAGAGCTACTGTACTCCTCAGAACCAGACAGAGCTACTGTACTCCTCAGAACCAGACAGAGCTACTGTACTCCTCAGAACCAGACAGAGCTACTGTACTCCTCAGAACCAGACAGAGCTACTGTACTCAGAACCAGACAGAACTAATGTACTCAGAACCAGACAGAGCTACTGTACTGTGACTCTAACCCACCATACTGTGTAATTGACCCTGACTCTAACCCACCATACAGTGACTCTAACCCACCATACTGTGTAATTGACCCTGACTCTAACCCGCCTTACTGTGACTCTAACCCCCCGTACAGTCAAATTGACCCCGACTCTAACCCACCATACAGTCAAATTGACCCTGACTCTAACCCCCCGTACAGTCAAATTGACCCTGACTCTAACCCCCGTACAGTCAAATTGACCCTGACTCTAACCCCCCGTACAGTCAAATTGACCCTGACTCTAACCCCCCGTACAGTCAAATTGACCCTGACTCTAACCCCCCGTACAGTCAAATTGACCCTGACTCTAACCCCCCATACAGTCAAATTGACCCTGACTCTAACCCCCCATACAGTCAAATTGACCCTGACTCTAACCCACCATACAGTCAAATTGACCCTGACTCTAACCCCCCGTACAGTCAAATTGACCCTGACTCTAACCCACCATACAGTCAAATTGACCCTGACTCTAACCCACCATACAGTCAAATTGACCCTGACTCTAACCCACCATACAGTGTAATGGACCCTGACTCTAACCCACCATACAGTGTAATGGACCCTGACTCTAACCCACCATACAGTGTAATGGACCCTGACTCTAACCCACCATACAGTGTAATGGACCCTGACTCTAACCCACCATACAGTGTAATGGACCCTGACTCTAACCCACCATACTGTGTAATGGACCCTGACTCTAACCCGCCACACTGTGTAATGGACCCTGACTCTAACCCACCATACTGTGTAATGGACCCTGACTCTAACCCACCATACTGTCAAATTGACCCTGACTCTAACCCACCATACAGTGTAATGGACCCTGACTCTAACCCGCCACACTGTGTAATGGACCCTGACTCTAACCCACCATACTGTGTAATGGACCCTGACTCTAACCCACCATACTGTCAAATTGACCCTGACTCTAACCCACCATACTGTGTAATGGACCCTGACTCTAACCCACCATACTGTCAAATTGACCCTGACTCTAACCCACCATACAGTGTAATGGACCCTGACTCTAACCCACCATACTGTGTAATGGACCCTGACTCTAACCCACATTACAGTCAATTTATATCAATTACAAGTAATATAGACAGCCTACATGGTTAATGTTTGCCATTTACCTATGTGTTATCAGTTGATGTTATTCTTCAATAACACAAACTCCAAAGCAAATCAGGGGGAGAAATAGGTTGATTTTGAGAAGGACAAATCATAGATGTAATGCTGGGAGGTAGATGTGCAGTCTCCCCAGTTTTCCTCCCCAGAACAAAGGAACAGGATGCCATTAGGACTCTAGTTTTGAGTCCTCATCCTCTATCTTCAAAGTATTCTTATATATATGCTAGATCACATTTATAAATGTGTTTTTTGTTAACAAATCAATTATAATCAGGACATGGGTGGAATAAATCATGTTTATCTTGAACAAATGAAAAAAGGTTTCACTTGATGTTTATTGCTTTGAACTGGACAAATTTTACATATAGTATTTTAGGAATATGAGAAATGAGGCACATTGAACACAAATTCAATGGGGCTCATTTACACACCACACGAGGGACAGAGTTGTACTATGTGTGTGTTGTAAATGTATTTCTTGCATTTGGTGCATATGTACTGAATCTTCCTGTCCTTCTTGGGTCCACACACATCGCAGCGCTTCTTCTTGTTGCTACCGGCTGCAATCTACAATGATGGAAACACTTAGTTCAGGAATTTTACTAACATCTCAATCACTCGCATAGATAGTTACAGCAGGCCAAGGTAGGAAAGTCCGACACACACATGCAACAACATCACTCACACTTACTTCTGGAATTGGAGTTGTTGGTTCTGTGGATGTGGCCCCAGCATCCTCCTCCTGAATCGTCCTCACGATGGCTGCAGAAGGGGTCCTTGGGATGTGTTGCCTCACCAATGCCTTGCTTAGTACCACATTTTTGCTTTCTTTGGCACGTAGGACACTAGGGATGTGTCGGCTGTGAACATAAACTTAGAGGAATTGATAGGCCTGTTCTGTGTATTCAACAGCTGAGGTGGGAGCTCTGGCTGGTTCCTACCATCGTCAGCTTCCTCGAGGAGCTCCTGTCCCAGCTTGTGCGTAGTAAAAAAAGTTAATGCATGTGATTTGGCCACGGAGTCCCTGTATCACATCCAGGACAACCCACATGCCTTGGTTCTTCTCAGGGGATCCTCCATCTGACTTCCCCGTATACACTTGCAATACACTTTTCTACCCATTGGATCAGTTTCTGCATCCTACAGGGGATTCTGTGGATTCCCCGTAGACACTTGCAAGTTCCACGCATATGATGAAGCAGTATCACAGGCAGCCCAGATCTTGATTCCATATTTTGTTGTTTTAGACGGTATGTACTTCCTGAAGGGGCAGGGGCCCCTAAATGACATAAGCTGCTCATCAACAGTAACGTTGGGCCCAGGGTTGTAAAACAGGGGAAGGAGGTCCACCCACTTGTCCCACACTGACCTGATTGCAGCTAGCTTGTCTCTCTACACTGACCTGATTGCAGCTAGCTTGTCTCTCTGCCGCCGAGCTGGTCCGTTGTCTCGGTTATCGAAGCGGATATTCCTGGAAATAACGTGGAAGTTTTCCAGAGACATTGTTGCACAGAAAAGTTCTGACAGTTTCTGCATCCCACAGGGATTCTGTGGATTCCTCCTTGGATCAGTTTCTGCATCCCTCCGGGTTTCTGTGGATTCCCCATTGGATCAGTTTCTGCATCCTACAGGGATTCTGTGGATTCCTCCTTGGATCAGTTTCTGCATCCCTCCGGGTTTCTGTGGATTCCCCATTGGATCAGTTTCTGCATCCTACAGGGATTCTGTGGATTCCTCCTTGGATCAGTTTCTGCATCCCTCCGGGATTCTGTGGATTCCCCATTGGATCAGTTTCTGCATCCCTCCGGGATTCTGTGGATTCCTCCTTGGATCAGTTTCTGCATCCCTCCGGGATTCTGTGGATTCCCCATTGGATCAGTTTCTGCATCCCTCCGGGATTCTGTGGATTCCTCCTTGGATCAGTTTCTGCATCCCTCCGGGATTCTGTGGATTCCTCCTTGGATCAGTTTCTGCATCCCTCCGGGATTCTGTGGATTCCTCCTTGGATCAGTTTCTGCATCCCTCCGTGATTCTGTGAATTCCTCCTTGGATCAGTTTCTGCATCCCTCCGGGATTCTGTGAATTCCTCCTTGGATCAGTTTCTGCATCCCTCCGAGATTCTGTGAATTCCTCCTTGGATCAGTTTCTGCATCCTACAGGGATTCTGTGGATTCCTCCTTGGATCAGTTTCTGCATCCCTCCGGGATTCTGTGGATTCCCCATTGGATCAGTTTCTGCATCCCTCCGGGATTCTGTGGATTCCTCCTTGGATCAGTTTCTGCATCCCTCCGGGATTCCGTGGATTCCTCCTTGGATCAGTTTCTGCATCCCTCCGGGATTCTGTGGATTCCTCCTTGGATCAGTTTCTGCATCCCTCCGGGATTCTGTGGATTCCTCCTTGGATCAGTTTCTGCATCCCTCCGGGATTCTGTGGATTCCTCCTTGGATCAGTTTCTGCATCCCTCCGGGATTCTGTGGATTCCTCCTTGGATCAGTTTCTGCATCCCTCCGGGATTCTGTGGATTCCTCCTTGGATCAGTTTCTGCATCCCTCCGGGATTCTGTGGATTCCTCCTTGGATCAGTTTCTGCATCCCTCCGGGATTCTGTGGATTCCTCCTTGGATCAGTTTCTGCATCCCTCCGGGATTCTGTGGATTCCTCCTTGGATCAGTTTCTGCATCCCTCCGGGATTCTGTGAATTCCTCCTTGGATCAGTTTCTGCATCCCTCCGGGATTCTGTGGATTCCTCCTTGGATCAGTTTCTGCATCCCTCCGGGATTCTGTGGATTCCTCCTTGGATCAGTTTCTGCATCCCTCCGGGATTCTGTGGATTCCTCCTTGGATCAGTTTCTGCATCCCTCCGGGATTCTGTGGATTCCTCCTTGGATCAGTTTCTGCATCCCTCCGGGATTCTGTGGATTCCTCCTTGGATCAGTTTCTGCATCCCTCCGGGATTCTGTGGATTCCTCCTTGGATCAGTTTCTGCATCCTACAGGGATTCTGTGGATTCCCCATTGGATCAGTTTCTGCATGGTGCAGTCCATGATTTTCTGTATGGTGTCTGGGATGAGCAGTTCAGAATGATGGTGGTGTCTGGGATGAACAGTCCAGAATGATTTTCTGGATGGTGTCTGGGATGAACAGTCCAGAAGAAGACTATGTCCTGCACATGAGTAACCGCCATCCACGTCGGCCCTGGTTGCATCCTTATCACATTGGCAGCCATGCGGGGTGGCTCATTCCTTGGGCAAGAAGACTGTTCAATTTTTTTTTTAAATGACATCCATATTTCTCCTCAGCCAGCCCGTCAGCAATCTGGCTGAGGTTCAATCTCATCCTCTTCTTCCAACTCACTGTCAGACAAAGACATGATCCTCATATTCAGAAAATTCTACATCTTCCAAACTGAAAGACGCTCCTTCCACACTAGCTTCTCTCTGCAAAAATGATTTCTAAGGCCCTCTGAGCAGAGATTATTACATGAAAAGCTATTTATTTGTTGTGTCCCTCCCCTAATTTGCACCTGGCTGGGGTAGTGTAGGAAAAATCCTGAATCGAAATAACATTGTGCAGGTTCACACACTACAAAGGGTAAAGAATGCAAGAAAAGCAGACAGGCAAGCAGGGAGACACGGGTTCTTGGTGCTGAAACAGAAGGCCCAGGGAGGAGTAGGACCTAGTGAAGGCACACAGCAAGCCTTTTTTTCACCTACACACACACTTTTCCACACTTTTATTACCCTCTGGTCGAACACCACATAAGTAATATAAATGTGTAGGGGGTGCAGTGTGCACTCAATGAAAGTGTGTTCTTTTACATGTTCATGGAAATTGAGCGAATGCCAATGAGTCTCAGAATGAGGTATTTTTTTCAACCCATCAATTTGATGAGATAAATGAGTTCCACAGACCCGAACACCACACAAGTGTTAAGCATGAGAATAGTATGCTATTCACCTGTTATCTTCCGGCGCCGAAAAGAGATGGCCGCCTCGCTTCGCGTTCCTTGGAAAATATGCAGTTTTTTGTTTTTTTATGTGTTATTTCTTACATCGGTACCCCAGGTAATCTTAGGTTTCATTACATACAGTCGGGAGGAACTACTGAATATACGATTAACGTCAACTCATCATCGTTCCTACCAGGAATATGACTTTCCCGAAACGGATCCAGTGTTTTGCCTTCCACCCAATACAATGGATCTGATCCCAGCCGGCGACCCTGTGCGACGCCGAAAAAGGGGCAAACGAGGCGGTCTCGTGGTCAGGCTTCGGAGACGGGCACATCGCGCTCCACTCCCTAGCATACTACTCGCCAATGTCCAGTCTCTTGACAATAAGGTTGATGAAATCCGAGCACGGGTAGCATTCCAGAGAGACATCAGGGATTGCAACGTGCTCTGCTTCACGGAAACATGGCTAACTCAAGGGACGCTAACGGAGTCGGTGCAGCCAGCTGGTTTCTTCATGCATCGCGCCGACAGAAACAATACATCTTTCCGGTAAGAAGAGGGGCGGGGGGGTATGCCTTATGATTAACGAGAAGTGGTGTGATCATCATAACAACACACAGGAACTCAAGTCATTCTGTTCACCTGATCTAGAACTCCTCACAATCAAATGTCGACCGCATTATCTACCAAGGGAATTCTCTTCAATCATAATCACAGCCGTATATATTCCCCCCCAAGCAGACACATCGATGGCCCTGAACGAACTTTATCTGACTCTTTGTAAACTGGAAACCACACACCCTGAGGCTGCATTCATCGTAGCTGGGGATTTTAACAAGGCTAATCTAAAAACAAAACTCCCTAAATTCTATCAGCATATCGATTGTGCTACCAGGGCTGGAAAAACCCTAGATCATTGTTATACTAATTTCCGCGACGCATATAAGGCCCTCCCCCGCCCCCCTTTCGGAAAAGCTGACCACGACTCCATTTTGTTGATTCCAGCCTACAAACAGAAACTCAAACAACAAGCTCCCGCGCTCAGGTCTGTTCAACGCTGGTCCGACCAATCTGAATCCACGCTTCAAGACTGCTTCGATCACGCGGATTGGAATATGTTCCGCATCGCGTCCAACAACAATATTGACGAATATGCTGATTCGGTGAGCGAGTTCATTAGGAAGTGCATTGACGATGTCGTACCCACAGCAACGATAAAAACATTCCCAAACCAGAAACCGTGGATTGACGGCAGCATTCGCGTGAAACTGAAAGCGCGAACCACTGCTTTTAACCAGGGCAAGGTGACCGGAAGCATGACCGAATACAAACAGTGTAGCTATTCTCTCCGCAAGGCAATCAAACAGGCTAAGTCCCAGTACAGAGACAAAATCGAGTCGCAATTCAACAGCTCAGACACAAGAGGTATGTGGCAGGGTCTACAGTCAATCACGGATTACAAAAAGAAAACCAGCCCCGTCGCGGACCAGGATGTCTTGCTCCCAGACAGGCTAAACAACTTTTTTGCCCGCTTTGAGGACAATACAGTGCCACTGACACGGCCCCCTACCAAAACCTGCGGGCTCTCCTTCACTGCAGCCGAGGTGAGTAAAACATTTAAACGTGTTAACCCTCGCAAGGCTGCAGGCCCAGACGGCATTCCCAGCCGCGTCCTCAGAGCATGCGCAGACCAGCTGGCTGGTGTGTTTACGGACATATTCAATCAATCCTTATCCCAGTCTGCTGTTCCCACATGCTTCAAGAGGGCCACCATTGTTCCTGTTCCCAAGAAAGCTAAGGTAACTGAGCTAAACGACTACCGCCCCGTAGCACTCACTTCCGTCATCATGAAGTGCTTTGAGAGACTAGTCAAGGACCATATCACCTCCACCCTACCGGACACCCTAGACCCACTCCAATTTGCTTACCGACCCAATAGGTCCACAGACGACGCAATCGCAACCACACTGCACACTGCCCTAACCCATCTGGACAAGAGGAATACCCATGTGAGAATGCTGTTCATCGACTACAGCTCAGCATTTAACACCATAGTACCCTCCAAACTCGTCATCAAGCTCGAGACCCTGGGTCTCGACCCCGCCCTGTGCAACTGGGTCCTGGACTTCCTGACGGGCCGCCCCCAGGTGGTGAGGGTAGGTAACAACATCTCCACCCCGCTGATCCTCAACACTGGGGCCCCACAAGGGTGCGTTCTGAGCCCTCTCCTGTACTCCCTGTTCACCCACGACTGCGTGGCCATGCACGCCTCCAACTCAATCATCAAGTTTGCGGATGACACTACAGTGGTAGGCTTGATTACCAACAACGACGAGACGGCCTACAGGGAGGAGGTGAGGGCCCTCGGAGTGTGGTGTCAGGAAAATAACCTCACACTCAACGTCAACAAAACAAAGGAGATGATTGTGGACTTCAGGAAACAGCAGAGGGAGCACCCCCCTATCCACATCGACGGGTCAGTAGTGGAGAAGGTGGAAAGTTTTAAGTTCCTCGGTGTACACATCACGGACAAACTGAACTGGTCCACCCACACAGACAGCGTTGTGAAGAAGGCGCAGCAGCGCCTCTTCAACCTCAGGAGGCTGAAGAAATTCGGCTTGTCACCAAAAGCACTCACAAACTTCTACAGATGCACAATCGAGAGCATCCTGTCGGGCTGTATCACCGCCTGGTACGGCAACTGCTCCGCCCACAACCGTAAGGCTCTCCAGAGGGTAGTGAGGTCTGCAGAACGCATCACCAGGGGCAAACTACCTGCCCTCCAGGACACCTACACCACCCGATGTCACAGGAAGGCCATAAAGATCATCAAGGACAACAACCACCCAAGCCACTGCCTGTTCACCCCGCTATCATCCAGAAGGCGAGGTCAGTACAGGTGCATCAAAGCAGGGACCGAGAGACTGAAAAACAGCTTCTATCTCAAGGCCATCAGACTGTTAAACAGCCACCACTAACATTTAGCGGCCGCTGCCAACATACTGACTCAACTCCAGCCACTTTAAAAATGGGAATTGATGGAAATTATGTAAAAATGTACCACTAGCCACTTTAAACAATGCCACTTAATATAATGTTTACATACCCTACATTACCCATCTCATATGTACAGTGAGGGAAAAAAGTATTTGAACCCCTGCTGATTTTGTACGTTTGCCCACTGACAAAGAAATTATCAGTCTATAATTTTAATGGTAGGTTTATTTGAACAGTGAGAGACAGAATAACAACAAAAATATCCAGAAAAATGCATGTCAAAAATGTTATAAATTGATTTGCATTTTAATGAGGGAAATAAGTATTTGACCCCTTCTCAATCAAAAAGATTTCTGGCTCCCAGGTGTCTTTCATACAGGTAACGAACGGAGATTAGGAGCACACTCTTAAAGGGAGTGCTCCTAATCTCAGTTTCTTACCTGTATAAAAGATACCTGTCCACAGAAGCAATCAATCAATCAGATTCCAAACTCTCCACCATGGCCAAGACCAAAGAGCTCTCCAAGGATGTCAGGGACAAGATTGTAGACCTACACAAGGCTGGAATGGGCTACAAGACCATCGCCAAGCAGCTTGGTGAGAAGGTGACAACAGTTTCTGTGATTATTCGCAAATGGAAGAAACACAAAAGAACTGTCAATCTCCCTCAGCCTGGGGCTCCATGCAAGATCTCACCTCGTGGAGTTGCAATGATCATGAGAACGGTGAGGAATCAGCCCAGAACTACACAGGAGGATCTTGTCAATGATCTCAAGGCAGCTGGGACCATAGTCATCAAGAAAACAATTGGTAACACACTATGCCGTGAAGGACTGAAATCCTGCAGCGCCCGCAAGGTCCCCCTGCTCAAGAAAGCACATATACATGCCCGTCTGAAGTTTGCCAATGAACATCTGAATGATTCAGAGGACAACTGGGTGAACGTGTTGTGGTCAGATGAGACCAAAATGGAGTTCTTTGGCATCAACCCAACTTGCCGTGTTTGGAGGAGGAGGAATGCTGCCTATGACCCCAAGAAACCATCCCCACCGTCAAACATGGAGGTGGAAACATTATGCTTTGGGGGTGTTTTTCTGCTAAAGGGACAGGACAACTTCACCGCATCAAAGGGACGATGGACGGGGCCATGTACCGTCAAATCTTGGGTGAAAACCTCCTTCCCTCAGCCAGGGTATTGAAAATGGGTCGTGGATGGGTATTCCAGCATGACAATGACCCAAAACACACGGCCAAGGCAACAAAGGAGTGGCTCAAGAAGAAGCACATTAAGGTCCTGGAGTGGCCTAGCCAGTCTCCAGACCTTAATCCCATAGAAAATCTGTGGAGGGAGCTGAAGGTTCGAGTTGCCAAACGTCAGCCTCGAAACATTAATGACTTGAAGAAGATCTGCAAAGAGGAGTGGGACAAAATCCCTCCTGAGATGTGTGCAAACCTGGTGGCCAACTACAAGAAACGTCTGACCTCTGTGATTGCCAACAAGGGTTTTGCCACCAAGTACTAAGTCATGTTTTGCAGAGGGGTCAAATACTTATTTCCCTCATTAAAATGCAAATCAATTCATAACATTTTTGACATGCGTTTTTCTGGATTTTTTTGTTGATATTCTGTCTCTCACTGTTCAAATAAACCTACCATTAAAATTATAGACTGATCATTTCTTTGTCAGTGGGCAAACGTACAAAATCAGCAGGGGATCAAATACTTTTTTCCCTCACTGTATATACTGTACTCTATATCATCTACTGCATCTTGCCATCTTTATGTAATACATGTACCACTAGCCACTTTAAACTATGCCACTTTATGTTTACATACCCTACAGTACTCATCTCATATGTATATACCGTACTCTATACCATCTACTGCATCTGCCATGCCGTTCTGTACCACCACTCATTCATATATCTTTATGTACATATTCTTTATCCCTTTACACTTGTGTGTGTGTGTAAGGTAGTAGTTGTGGAATTGTTAGGTTAGATTACTTGTTGGTTATTACTGCATTGTCGGAACTAGAAGCACAAGCATTTCGCTACACTCGCATTAACATCTGCTAACCATGTGTATGTGACTAATAAAATTTGATTTGATTTGATATTCACCTGCTATTCCTTCTAAGAAATGAAGGTGTGGCGGAGGTGTCTACAGATAAGCCGTATTCTGACCTTTTACTTAATTCCACCACCTTTATGCACAATGAATAAGGTTGAGCGGGTTGCTGTGGAACATCTTTCTCCTGTAATTTACAACTTGATAAGGTCTATGGATTCTAGGTAAATATGGCAGCAAACTGAAGGATATCACCTTTTCCAAAGTGAACTTCATGTAATGCTGGCCTTAAGGGACAGATCGCAATTTAATGGGGGGCAGGGGTGGTCCAATATAGGTTTGTTAAACTTTTTTTGCTTTTGTGAGGGTAGTGTGTTATTTATTAAACAGGGGAGGGTAGTGTGTTATTAGACAGGGGAGGGTAGTGTGTTATTAGACAGGGGAGGGTAGTGTGTTAGACAGGGGAGGGTAGTGTGTTATTTATTAGACAGGGGAGGGTAGTGTGTTATTAGACAGGGGAGGGTAGTGTGTTATTAGACAGGGGAGGGTAGTGTGTTATTAGACAGGGGAGGGTAGTGTGTTATTAGACAGGGGAGGGTAGTGTGTTATTAGACAGGGGAGGGTAGTGTGTTATTTGACAGGGGAGGGTAGTGTGTTATTTGACAGGGGAGGGTAGTGTGTTATTTATTAGACAGGGGAGGGTAGTGTGTTATTTATTAGACAGGGGAGGGTAGCGTGTTATTAGACAGGGGAGGGTAGCGTGTTATTAGACAGGGGAGGGTAGCGTGTTATTAGACAGGGGAGGGTAGTGTGTTATTTATTAGACAGGGGAGGGTAGTGTGTTATTTATTAGACAGGGGAGGGTAGTGTGTTATTTATTAGACAGGGGAGGGTAGTGTGTTATTTATTAGACAGGGGAGGGTAGTGTTTTATTAGACAGGGGAGGGTAGTGTGTTATTAGACAGGGGAGGGTAGTGTTATTTATTGGACAGGGGAGGGTAGTGTGTTATTAGACAGGGGAGGGTAGTGTTATTTATTGGACAGGGGAGGGTAGTGTTTTATTAGACAGGGGAGGGTAGTGTTTTATTAGACAGGGGAGGGTAGTGTGTTATTAGACAGGGGAGGGTAGTGTGTTATTAGACAGGGGAGGGTAGTGTGTTATTAGACAGGGGAGGGTAGTGTGTTATTTGACAGGGGAGGGTAGTGTGTTATTTATTAGACAGGGGAGGGTAGTGTGTTATTTGACAGGGGAGGGTAGTGTGTTATTTATTAGACAGGGGAGGGTAGCGTGTTATTAGACAGGGGAGGGTAGCGTGTTATTAGACAGGGGAGGGTAGCGTGTTATTTATTAGACAGGGGAGGGTAGTGTGTTATTTATTAGACAGGGGAGGGTAGTGTGTTATTTATTAGACAGGGGAGGGTAGTGTGTTATTTATTAGACAGGGGAGGGTAGTGTGTTATTTATTAGACAGGGGAGGGTAGTGTTTTATTAGACAGGGGAGGGTAGTGTGTTATTAGACAGGGGAGGGTAGTGTTATTTATTGGACAGGGGAGGGTAGTGTGTTATTAGACAGGGGAGGGTAGTGTTATTTATTGGACAGGGGAGGGTAGTGTTTTATTAGACAGGGGAGGGTAGTGTGTTATTAGACAGGGGAGGGTAGTGTTGTTTATTAGACAGGGGAGGGTAGTGTGTTATTTATTGGACAGGGGAGGGTAGTGTGTTATTTATTAGACAGGGGAGGGTAGTGTTTTATTAGACAGGGGAGGGTAGTGTGTTATTAGACAGGGGAGGGTAGTGTTATTTATTGGACAGGGGAGGGTAGTGTGTTATTAGACAGGGGAGGGTAGTGTTATTTATTGGACAGGGGAGGGTAGTGTTTTATTAGACAGGGGAGGGTAGTGTGTTATTAGACAGGGGAGGGTAGTGTGTTATTAGACAGGGGAGGGTAGTGTGTTATTAGACAGGGGAGGGTAGTGTGTTATTTGACAGGGGAGGGTAGTGTGTTATTTGACAGGGGAGGGTAGTGTGTTATTTATTAGACAGGGGAGGGTAGCGTGTTATTAGACAGGGGAGGGTAGCGTGTTATTAGACAGGGGAGGGTAGTGTGTTATTAGACAGGGGAGGGTACGTGTGTTCATTGTATTAGACAGGGGAGGGTAGTGTGTTATTTATTAGACAGGGGAGGGTAGTGTGTTATTTATTAGACAGGGGAGGGTAGTGTGTTATTTATTAGACAGGGGAGGGTAGTGTGTTATTTATTAGACAGGGGAGGGTAGTGTTTTATTAGACAGGGGAGGGTAGTGTGTTATTTATTGGACAGGGGAGGGTAGTGTTATTTATTGGACAGGGGAGGGTAGTGTGTTATTAGACAGGGGAGGGTAGTGTTATTTATTGGACAGGGGAGGGTAGTGTTTTATTAGACAGGGGAGGGTAGTGTGTTATTAGACAGGGGAGGGTAGTGTGTTATTAGACAGGGGAGGGTAGTGTTATTTATTGGACAGGGGAGGTGTTAGAGCCAATTTGGACATATTTGTATAAAAGACTGAACATACTGAGTTCCATGTACATTTGTGTAAATATATTAATATATATGATGAAATATTTGGTACATACCTTTATGATTTATATTTACATGATTGAGATATATTCATTTGTTGTTAGTGTAATTCAGTTTTTGGCCCCCCCTCTTGCCCATTCATTGTACTGTGTTAAGTGTGTTAGTATAAAGGCAGGAAGTTGGTTCTTCGGGGGAAGGAGTCCTTGCTAGACGCGGGAGCGGTATAGTTTTTTGACCATACAGACAGACAGGTCATATTATGTATTTGCCATATTGAGTCATCTCTGCTTTAAGTTGATTGGAGAATAATTTTTTGTTAGATATAAGAAGAATAAACATTTTTGTTGCACCATATCCCTGGATCTCATTGAATGTTTGGCCGTTTGGAAACCTTGTGTAGGGACTGTATGCGTACGAAACAACCCCGCTTCAGGCTTGGGCAGTGGCTATGGTAAAGAGGAAAGGAAGCCACTACATTCAAGTCAAAAAACTCCGTGAAGGATTACTATCGGAGGGAAATCTCCGGTTCGGACACACGCTGGATTTTGTTCTATTTGTAATTGCATTCGGACCATAAGGACAGCTCGCTTGGAAGGATTTGAACTCCTAGATTTCGCCAGCCGTGAGTAACCACTGCGAATGAATGAGCTGCCCTGTTCAATGCGATCGTTTGATCATGCATATTATGGAACTGCAAATGTGCTTATAATTGGAATGTTTGATAAACTTGGAAATGGAATTCAAAACACAGCGCTGTGAAAACAATTAAGAAGTTTAAGTTTGGGAAACACAGATCCTATGCACAATGTAGCCTGGATGTAGCCATAATCATATGTCTAATATTTGTCCTAACGTGGAAATGCAATGCATCAACGCAACGAATACAATTTAAGGATCTAAAGACATGACAGCTATGTGAGCTCTTCATTTAGATGACACTACAACATTCTATGACAGCCATGTTAGTGTAACAGTTTAACTTTAGTCCGTCCCCTCGCCCCGACCCGGGCGCGAACCTGGGACCCTCTGCACACATCAACAACTAACACCCACGAAGCATCGTTACCCATCGCGCCACAAAAGCCATAGCCCTTGCAGAGCAAGGGGAACCACTACTTCAAGGTCTCAGAGCAAGTGACGTCACCGACAAAGGCTATTAGCGCGCACCACCGCTAACTAGATAGCCATTTCACATCGGTTACACTAGCTCTTCATTTACATGACTCTACATCATTCTATGACAGCATTGTTAGCTCCCCGTTTACATGACATGAGGAGTATTTAGACTATTCTATGTAACTGAATGTCTAGAATCAGAACAGTATTCACTATTCTAAAGGTTGGCCCAACTGTCTTGTCTTCTTGTAGGGATATTTCCATTTTATTTTTATTTTTTTATTTTTTTACCGTTATTTTACCAGGTAAGTTGACTGAGAACACGTTCTCATTTGCAGCAACGACCTGGGGAATAGTTACAGGGGAGAGGAGGGGGATGAATGAGCCAATTATAAACTGGGGATTATTAGGTGACCATGATGGTTTGAGGGCCAGATTGGGAATTTAGCCAGGACACCGGGGTTAACACCCCTACTCTTACGATAAGTGCCATGGGATCTTTAATGACCTCAGAGAGTCAGGACACCCGTTTAACGTCCCATCCGAAAGACGGCACCCTACACAGGGCAGTGTCCCCAATCACTGCCCTGGGGCATTGGGATATTTTTTTAGACCAGAGGAAAGTGTGCCTCCTACTGGCCCTCCAACACCACTTCCAGCAGCATCTGGTCTCCCATCCAGGGACTGACCAGGACCGACCCTGCTTAGCTTCAGAAGCAAGCCAACAGTGGTATGCATGGGTGTCCGAGCTGTGTACTAGTATTTTAAACAGACACCTCTGTACATTCAGCCTGTCAACACTTCTTACAAAAACAAGTAGTGATGAAGACAATCACTCTTCCACTTTGAGCCATGAGAGATTGACACGCATGTCATTAATGTCAGCTCTGTGTACTTTTAAGGGCCAGCCGTCCTGCCCTGTTCTGAACCAACTGCAATTTTCCCAAGTCCCTCTTTCTGGCACCTGACCACACGACTGAACAGTAGTCAAGGTGCGACAAAACTATGGCCTGTAGGACCTGCCTTGTTGATAGTGTTGTTAAGAAGGTAGAGCAGTGCTTTATTATGGACAGACTTCTCCCCATCTTAGCTACTGTTGTATCAATATGTTTTGACCATGACAGGTTACAATCCAGGGTTACTCCAAGCTGTTTACTCTCAACTTCCTCATTACCACATTCATTACGAGATGTAATTTAGGTTTAGGGTTTAGTGAATGATTTGTCCCAAATACAATGCTTTAAGTTTTTAAATATTTAGGACTAACTTATGGCATGTCGTTAGTAAAGATAGAAAAGGGTAAGGGGCCTAAACAGCTGCCCTATAAGATACTAGAGATCCCCAAACAGCAGTGATTTTGGTCCGACCCAAAAAACAACTCGCACACAAACCTTTGATGCTAAGAAATGCATTTGAATTAGGCCCCAAAAAATAATAATAGGATCTTCCTCAAATGAAATTCACGAAAATGTTGTTTTCATAAACGATGACCTTTAAAAAGGCTGATGGAGTAGCGTGGCTGTCTCTCCTACCTGCCCACGTCTGTCCTCTATTAAAGTAATGGAAAGAGAAATCTGGAGTGACGTGTCTATGTGCTTCTCATGGGCGGAAATCCCAGGGGGACGGGGGGGGCCCCCCCATCCTGGGAAAAATATAATTTGTCCCCCCCAATATATCACTGGAAACATAACTGTAATTGTAATAATATTAATAATATGCAATGAAAGCACTTGTGCTGATTATAGACACTTAATAGCGCGTTTTTAAGTTTCAAAAGATTGCGAACCCCCGCCCTTTGCTTCACAATGGTTTGATCCACTGCCAGTGGTACATGATGCAGGTACTGTGGGAATCTGACAGTGTCTGTCGTTGGTGGCTGACTTCCATTAGGTAGTTCAAATAAAGGATATATTAGACATTTCTTTACTTCTACCACTCAATACAATACACATTTATAACCGTCACCAGTCTTCATTTTCGCTGCATTAAATTACAGGTCACTCTTTATGTTAACTAGCGGTTAGCTGATTGCTAAGTAGCTACAGTAACATCAACCAGTGTTTGCAGCTATTTGAGTCAATGAGAGAAGCTAGCAATGCAATGTAGTGTTCCTTAGCTGGCAAGGTAACAGGGGGTTCGTGACTACCGTCTGAACGGCACCCAATGCACGTAACTAACGTGAGGTTAATCCAGTCAATCGCACCATAGCGATGTTTTATTTTGGCAGGGTTCACACACACTATAGGTGAATTTGCAGAGCTAGCGAGCAAACTAAAGCAACCATTAAATATCAAGCTAGCTAGTACCTATTCAATTTATGTGGATTGTCTTCAAAGATGCAATCTTTGCTATCGTCAGTTTATTCCAAGATCAGCATGCAGCTGTAGTGCTTCGAAGTCCCTGTGATAAGGTTAGCGATAAACTGACGTCTTGGAAATACCAATGTCCGTAACCTCTCCCTGTGTTTCCAGACTGTCATCTATGTTCCTCACCTCTCCCTGTGTTCCCAGCGTGTCATCTATGTTCCTAACCTCTCCCTGTGTTTCCAGCGTGTCATCTATGTTCCTAACCTCTCCCTGTGTTTCCAGCGTGTCATCTATGTTCCTCACCTCTCCCTGTGTTCCCAGCGTGTCATCTATGTTCCTAACCTCTCCCTGTGTTTCCAGCGTGTCATCTATGTTCCTAACCTCTCCCTGTGTTCCCAGCGTGTCATCTATGTTCCTAACCTCTCCCTGTGTTTCCAGCGTGTCATCTATGTTCCTAACCTCTCCCTGTGTTTCCAGCGTGTCATCTATGTTCCTAACCTCTCCCTGTGTTTCCAGCCTGTCATCTATGTTCCTAACCTCTCCCTGTGTTTCCAGCGTGTCATCTATGTTCCTAACCTCTCCCTGTGTTTCCAGCGTGTCATCTATGTTCCTAACCTCTCCCTGTGTTCCCAGCGTGTCATCTATGTTCCTAACCTCTCCCTGTGTTTCCAGCGTGTCATCTATGTTCCTAACCTCTCCCTGTGTTTCCAGCGTGTCATCTATGTTCCTAACCTCTCCCTGTGTTTCCAGCGTGTCATCTATGTTCCTCACCTCTCCCTGTGTTCCCAGCGTGTCATCTATGTTCCTAACCTCTCCCTGTGTTTCCAGCGTGTCATCTATGTTCCTAACCTCTCCCTGTGTTTCCAGCGTGTCATCTATGTTCCTAACCTCTCCCTGTGTTTCCAGCGTGTCATCTATGTTCCTAACCTCTCCCTGTGTTTCCAGCGTGTCATCTATGTTCCTAACCTTTCCCTGTGTTTCCAGCCTGTCATCTATGTTCCTAACCTCTCCCTGTGTTTCCAGCGTGTCATCTATGTTCCTAACCTCTCCCTGTGTTTCCAGCGTGTCATCTATGTTCCTAACCTCTCCCTGTGTTTCCAGACTGTCATCTATGTTCCTCACCTCTCCCTGTGTTCCCAGCGTGTCATCTATGTTCCTAACCTCTCCCTGTGTTCCCAGCGTGTCATCTATGTTCCTAACCTCTCCCTGTGTTTCCAGCGTGTCATCTATGTTCCTAACCTCTCCCTGTGTTTCCAGCGTGTCATCTATGTTCCTAACCTCTCCCTGTGTTTCCAGCGTGTCATCTATGTTCCTAACCTCTCCCTGTGTTTCCAGCGTGTCATCTATGTTCCTAACCTCTCCCTGTGTTTCCAGCCTGTCATCTATGTTCCTAACCTCTCCCTGTGTTTCCAGCGTGTCATCTATGTTCCTAACCTCTCCCTGTGTTTCCAGCGTGTCATCTATGTTCCTCACCTCTCCCTGTGTTTCCAGACTGTCATCTATGTTCCTCACCTCTCCCTGTGTTCCCAGCGTGTCATCTATGTTCCTAACCTCTCCCTGTGTTTCCAGCGTGTCATCTATGTTCCTAACCTCTCCCTGTGTTTCCAGCGTGTCATCTATGTTCCTCACCTCTCCCTGTGTTCCCAGCGTGTCATCTATGTTCCTAACCTCTCCCTGTGTTTCCAGCGTGTCATCTATGTTCCTAACCTCTCCCTGTGTTTCCAGCGTGTCATCTATGTTCCTAACCTCTCCCTGTGTTTCCAGCGTGTCATCTATGTTCCTAACCTCTCCCTGTGTTTCCAGCGTGTCATCTATGTTCCTAACCTCTCCCTGTGTTTCCAGCCTGTCATCTATGTTCCTAACCTCTCCCTGTGTTTCCAGCGTGTCATCTATGTTCCTAACCTCTCCCTGTGTTTCCAGCGTGTCATCTATGTTCCTAACCTCTCCCTGTGTTTCCAGCGTGTCATCTATGTTCCTAACCTCTCCCTGTGTTCCCAGCGTGTCATCTATGTTCCTAACCTCTCCCTGTGTTCCCAGCGTGTCATCTATGTTCCTAACCTCTCCCTGTGTTTCCAGCGTGTCATCTATGTTCCTAACCTCTCCCTGTGTTCCCAGCGTGTCATCTATGTTCCTAACCTCTCCCTGTGTTTCCAGCGTGTCATCTATGTTCCTAACCTCTCCCTGTGTTTCCAGCGTGTCATCTATGTTCCTAACCTCTCCCTGTGTTTCCAGCGTGTCATCTATGTTCCTAACCTCTCCCTGTGTTTCCAGCGTGTCATCTATGTTCCTAACCTCTCACTGTGTTTCCAGCGTGTCATCTATGTTCCTAACCTCTCCCTGTGTTTCCAGCGTGGTACCAATGTCCGTAACCTCTCCCTGTGTTTCCAGCGTGTCATCTATGTTCCTAACTTCTCCCTGTTATTCCAGCGTGTCATCTATGTTCCTAACCTCTCCCTGTGTTTCCAGCGTGTCATCTATGTTCCTAACCTCTCCCTGTGTTTCCAGCGTGTCCTCTATGTTCCTAACCTCTCCCTGTGTTCCCAGCTTGTCATCTATGTTCCTAACCTCTCCCTGTGTTTCCAGCGTGTCATCTATGTTCCTAACCTCTCCCTGTGTTTCCAGCGTGTCCTCTATGTTCCTAACCTCTCCCTGTGTTTCCAGCGTGTCATCTATGTTCCTAATCTCTCCCTGTGTTTCCAGCGTGTCATCTATGTTCCTAACCTCTCCCTGTGTTTCCAGCGTGTCATCTATGTTCCTAACCTCTCCCTGTGTTTCCAGCGTGTCATCTATGTTCCTAACCTCTCCCTGTGTTTCCAGCGTGTCATCTATGTTCCTAACCTCTCCCTGTGTTTCCAGCGTGTCATCTATGTTCCTAACCTCTCCCTGTGTTTTCAGCGTGTCATCTATGTTCCTAACCTCTCCCTGTGTTTCCAGCGTGTCCTCTATGTTCCTAACCTCTCCCTGTGTTCCCAGCTTGTCATCTATGTTCCTTACCTCTCCCTGTGTTTCCAGAGTGTCATCTATGTTCCTAACCTCTCCCTGTGTTTCCAGCGTGTCCTCTATGTTCCTAACCTCTCCCTGTGTTTCCAGCGTGTCATCTATGTTCCTAACCTCTCCCTGTGTTTCCAGCGTGTCATCTATGTTCCTAACCTCTCCCTGTGTTTCCAGCGTGTCATCTATGTTCCTAACCTCTCCCTGTGTTTCCAGCGTGTCATCTATGTTCCTAACCTCTCCCTGTGTTTCCAGCGTGTCATCTATGTTCCTAACCTCTCCCTGTGTTTCCAGCGTGTCATCTATGTTCCTAACCTCTCCCTGTGTTTCCAGCGTGTCATCTATGTTCCTAACCTCTCCCTGTGTTTCCAGCGTGTCATCTATGTTCCTAACCTCTCCCTGTGTTTCCAGCGTGTCATCTATGTTCCTAACCTCTCCCTGTGTTTCCAGCGTGGTATCTATGTTCCTAACCTCTCCCTGTGTTTCCAGACTGTCATCTATGTTCCTAACCTCTCCCTGTGTTTCCAGACTGTCATCTATGTTCCTAACCTCTCCCTGTGTTTCCAGACTGTCATCTATGTTCCTAACCTCTCCCTGTGTTTCCAGCGTGTCATCTATGTTCCTAACCTCTCCCTGTGTTCCCAGCGTGTCATCTATGTTCCTAACCTCTCCCTGTGTTTCCAGCGTGTCATCTATGTTCCTAACCTCTCCCTGTGTTTCCAGCGTGTCATCTATGTTCCTAACCTCTCCCTGTGTTTCCAGCGTGTCATCTATGTTCTTAACCTCTCCCTGTGTTTCCAGCGTGTCATCTATGTTCCTAACCTCTCCCTGTGTTTCCAGCCTGTCATCTATGTTCCTAACCTCTCCCTGTGTTTCCAGCCTGTCATCTATGTTCCTCACCTCTCCCTGTGTTTCCAGCGTGTCATCTATGTTCCTCACCTCTCCCTGTGTTCCCAGCGTGTCATCTATGTTCCTAACCTCTCCCTGTGTTTCCAGCGTGTCATCTATGTTCCTAACCTCTCCCTGTGTTTCCAGCGTGTCATCTATGTTCCTAACCTCTCCCTGTGTTTCCAGCGTGTCATCTATGTTCCTAACCTCTCCCTGTGTTTCCAGCGTGTCATCTATGTTCCTAACCTCTCCCTGTGTTTCCAGCGTGGTATCTATGTTCCTAACCTCTCCCTGTGTTTCCAGCCTGTCATCTATGTTCCTAACCTCTCCCTGTGTTTCCAGACTGTCATCTATGTTCCTAACCTCTCCCTGTGTTTCCAGACTGTCATCTATGTTCCTAACCTCTCCCTGTGTTTCCAGCGTGTCATCTATGTTCCTAACCTCTCCCTGTGTTCCCAGCGTGTCATCTATGTTCCTAACCTCTCCCTGTGTTTCCAGCGTGTCATCTATGTTCCTAACCTCTCCCTGTGTTTCCAGCGTGTCATCTATGTTCCTAACCTCTCCCTGTGTTTCCAGCGTGTCATCTATGTTCTTAACCTCTCCCTGTGTTTCCAGCGTGTCATCTATGTTCCTAACCTCTCCCTGTGTTTCCAGCCTGTCATCTATGTTCCTAACCTCTCCCTGTGTTTCCAGCCTGTCATCTATGTTCCTAACCTCTCCCTGTGTTTCCAGCGTGTCATCTATGTTCCTCACCTCTCCCTGTGTTCCCAGCGTGTCATCTATGTTCCTAACCTCTCCCTGTGTTTCCAGCGTGTCATCTATGTTCCTAACCTCTCCCTGTGTTTCCAGCGTGTCATCTATGTTCCTAACCTCTCCCTGTGTTTCCAGCCTGTCATCTATGTTCCTAACCTCTCCCTGTGTTTCCAGCCTGTCATCTATGTTCCTAACCTCTCCCTGTGTTTCCAGCGTGTCATCTATGTTCCTAACCTCTCCCTGTGTTTCCAGCCTGTCATCTATGTTCCTAACCTCTCCCTGTGTTTCCAGCCTGTCATCTATGTTCCTAACCTCTCCCTGTGTTTCCAGCCTGTCATCTATGTTCCTAACCTCTCCCTGTGTTTCCAGCCTGTCATCTATGTTCCTAACCTCTCCCTGTGTTTCCAGCGTGTCCTCTATGTTCTTAACCTCTCCCTGTGTTTCCAGCGTGTCATCTATGTTCCTAACCTCTCCCTGTGTTTCCAGCGTGTCATCTATGTTCTTAACCTCTCCCTGTGTTTCCAGCGTGTCATCTATGTTCCTAACCTCTCCCTGTGTTTCCAGCGTGTCATCTATGTTCCTCACCTCTCCCTGTGTTCCCAGCGTGTCATCTATGTTCCTAACCTCTCCCTGTGTTTCCAGCGTGTCATCTATGTTCCTAACCTCTCCCTGTGTTTCCAGCGTGTCATCTATGTTCCTAACCTCTCCCTGTGTTTCCAGCCTGTCATCTATGTTCCTAACCTCTCCCTGTGTTTCCAGCCTGTCATCTATGTTCCTAACCTCTCCCTGTGTTTCCAGCGTGTCATCTATGTTCCTAACCTCTCCCTGTGTTTCCAGCCTGTCATCTATGTTCCTAACCTCTCCCTGTGTTTCCAGCCTGTCATCTATGTTCCTAACCTCTCCCTGTGTTTCCAGCCTGTCATCTATGTTCCTAACCTCTCCCTGTGTTTCCAGCCTGTCATCTATGTTCCTAACCTCTCCCTGTGTTTCCAGCGTGTCCTCTATGTTCTTAACCTCTCCCTGTGTTTCCAGCGTGTCATCTATGTTCCTAACCTCTCCCTGTGTTTCCAGCGTGTCATCTATGTTCCTAACCTCTCCCTGTGTTTCCAGCGTGTCATCTATGTTCCTAACCTCTCCCTGTGTTTCCAGCGTGGTACCTATCAGACAGAGGAGGAGATATTACTAATACTCTGAGTAAAAGAGAATGTTTTTTTTGCCCTCCACACATTATTTCCTAAAGAACTTAATGATGAAATGCCTATGTATGTTATGTTGTAAATTTGAACATGAAATATGTGCCTATTGTAGATTACTCTGATGTTTGTCGGATGATGTACCCAATGACTAATGAAAACTTACTATGTCCTCATTGAGGTTTTACAGACGTGTTCAATACGCCTTATTTATACACTTTTGTAATATTTATGAAATGCATATAGTTATATTTGGTAGCACTTATTTGTTTTTCCTTTGCCTCCAACCCCTTTCGATGTGTAGAACGGATATGGGTGGGGCCAGGTCTACATAAGGGTGCACATTTTAAAAAATCACAAAAGCTCTGAGGCCGATATGTAAGCTTATTAAATATCGATGATACTATCAAGAGCAGTGTGCGGTTTCCTTTTTCCTTCATCTTGTTCAATTGTTGCCATGCACCTGCAAATAAGATTGCTCAGATGTGCAAGTGCCTTTTGAATTTTGTAGGCTGGTACAGGGAGAAATGGGGAGGAAAGGCTCATTGTAATGGCTGGATCGGAACAGTTTATGGAAGCTCATCCAAATAAAAGTTGTTTTATCCTTGTTACCAGTTGATAACCTCTGACCCCTCTGCAGGATGAAGAAGAGGGACGTGTGTAGCTGGGAGACAGAGTTCCCTATGTCATCATCAAAGCTACCAAAGGAGTAGCAGCATACATGAAGTCTGAGGTTAGAACTGAGTGTCTGTCTATTGGAGGCTATTGTAAATATTAATGTGCTTGTTGGCGTGCCGTATAAAGGTATACATGAATTAACATTCACACAAATCATTTATATTGTGTGTGTGTAGGACCCAATCTATGTTCTGGAGAACAGCATTCCCATTGACACCCAGTACTACCTGGAACAACAGCTCTCCAAGCCACTGCTCCGCATCTTTGAGCCCATCCTGGGAGAGAGCAAAGCAGAGAGCGTCTTACTGAGTGAGTCAGCATGCCTCACACACACATATATATACACACACACACACACACACACACACACAGGGTCTCTTCCTTTCTCTCGGCCCTCTCACTCACACACATGCACCATGACTGCTGCTGCTATTAGACTTATTGCAGTAATAAAGTTGCTGTGTGTTTCAGAGGGGGATCACACACGCTGTAAGAGGGTGGGGGGGCTCATGGCCTTTGCCACCAAGAGGAGCGCCTGTATCGGTTGCAGAGCAGTGCTGAAGGACAATGGTGAGAGTTGGCATGCGTGTTCCCACTAACCCATCGTTCTACAGTGGCTGTGTGTTCCCACTAATCCGTCCTCTTTGTGTACGTGTTTAACTATGCCACAAGAATAGTAAACAAACAAACATTTTGTTGGTCCCCACAAGGTCAAATGCTATTAGGGTATTAGGGTATGGGTTAGGGAAAATAGGATTTTGAATGGGACTGAATTGTGTGTTAGGTTAGTTGTACAAAACTAGGTTAGTTGTACAAAACTGTGTGATTTGTAATCTCTGCTTTCCTCCCCACAGCGGCTGTGTGTGATTTCTGGAAGGAGGAGGAGTCGGAGCTGTACCAGAAAGAGGTACAATATATCAACCTGTTCTGTTAATCTGGGTCCTGTTCATTAGGCACTAATATATCAACCTGTTCTGTTAATCTGGGTCCTGTTCATTAGGCACTAATATATCAACCTGTTCTGTTAATCTGGGTCCTGTTCATTAGGCACTAATATATCAACCCTGTTCTGTTAATCTGGGTCCTGTTCATTAGGCACTAATATATCAACCTGTTCTGTTAATCTGGGTCCTGTTCATTAGGCACTAATATATCAACCTGTTCTGTTAATCTGGGTCCTGTTCATTAGGCACTAATATATCAACCTGTTCTGTTAATCTGGATCCTGTTCATTAGGCACTAATATATCAACCCTGTTCTGTTAATCTGGGTCCTGTTCATTAGGCACTAATATATCAACCCTGTTCTGTTAATCTGGGTCCTGTTCATTAGGCACTAATATATCAACCCTGTTCTGTTAATCTGGGTCCTGTTCATTAGGCACTAATATATCAACCCTGTTCTGTTAATCTGGGTCCTGTTCATTAGGAACTAATATATCAACCCTGTTCTGTTAATCTGGGTCCTGTTCATTAGGCACTAATATATCAACCTGTTCTGTTAATCTGGGTCCTGTTCATTAGGCACTAATATATCAACCCTGTTCTGTTAATCTGGGTCCTGTTCATTAGGCACTAATATATTAATAGACTGTTACTGTTACTGTACTGTTAATCTGGGTCCTGTTCATTAGGCACTAATATATCAACCCTGTACTGTTAATCTGGGTCCTGTTCATTAGGCACTAATATATCAACCCTGTACTGTTAATCTGGGTCCTGTTCATTAGGCACTAATATATCAACCCTGTTCTCTTAATCTGGGTCCTGTTCTTCTCTCGCCTGTGGACACAGTGTCAACGCTGTCAGGGCTCTCTCCATGAGGATGTGCTCTGTACCAGGTATATATATACAGTGGGGAGAACAAGTATTTGATACACTGCCGATTTATTCACTTCTGAAATAGGAGATGCTCTATATTCACTTCTGAAATGGGAGATGCTCTATATTCACTTCTGAAATGGGAGATGCTCTATATTCACTTCTGAAACAGGAGATGCTCTATATTCATTTCTGAAACGGGAGATGCTCTATATTCACTTCTGAAACGGGAGATGCTCTATATTCACTTCTGAAACAGGAGATGCTCTATATTCATTTCTGAAACGGGAGATGCTCTATATTCACTTCTGAAACGGGAGATGCTCTATATTCACTTCTGAAATGGGAGATACTCTATATTCACTTCTGAAACAGGAGATGCTCTATATTCATTTCTGAAACGGGAGATGCTCTATATTCACTTCTGAAACGGGAGATGCTCTATATTCACTTCTGAAATGGGAGATGCTCTATATTCCCTTCTGAAACGGGAGATGCTCTATATTCACTTCTGAAACAGGAGATGCTCTATATTCATTTCTGAAACGGGAGATGCTCTATATTCACTTCTGAAACGGGAGATGCTCTATATTCACTTCTGAAACGGGAGATGCTCTATGTTCACTTCTGAAATAGGGAAACTTTAATGCACCTGAAAGTGCAACGTCTGTACCAGCAGCACACACTCATGTTGGACAATTACCACATAGATCCACTCTGAACTACACATCAACATATCTGTTACACACAGAACTAATAAAAATAGCAGATATCCCTTTGAGCATGGTGAAGTTATTAATTACGGTGTCCTTCCCAAGTCAGTTGCCAGAGAGGAAAGAAACCGCTCAGGGATTTCACCATGAGGCCAATGGTAACGTTCAAACAGTTAGAGTTTAATGGCTGTGATAGGAGAAAACTGAGGATGGATCAACAACATTGTAGTTACTCCACAATACTAACCTAAACGACAGAGTGAAAAGAAGCCTCCACAGAATAAAAAAAAATATTCCATAACATGCATCCTGTTTTGCAGCAAGGCATGAAAGTAAAACTGCAAAAAAATGTGGCAAAGAAGTAAAATCTTTGTCCTGAATACACAGTGTTATGTTTGGGGCAAATCCAATGCAACTGAGTACCACTCTTCATATTTTCAAGCATAGTGGTGGCTGCATCGTGTTATGGGTATGCTTGTCATCGTCAAAGACTAGAGTTTTTTTAGGCTAAAAAGACACGGAATAGAGATAAGCACAGGCAAAATCCTAGAGGAAAACCTGGTTGTCTGCTTTCAAACAGACACTGGGAGACAAATTCACCTTTCAGCAGGACAATAACCGAAACACAAAGCCACATACACACTGGAGTTGCTTACCAAGACGACATTGAATGTTCCTGAGTGGCCTAGTTTCAATTTAAATCAGCTTGAAAATCTATGGCAAGACATAAATGTCTAGCAATGATCAACAACCAACTTCACAGAGCTTGAAGAATGTTTATAATGAAAAATGTGAGATGGTTAATATCACCACTCTTAAATATCAGATGTTATTGGTCATGTACACATATTTAGCAGATGTAATTGTGGGTGTAGCAAAATGCTTGTGTTTCTAGCTCCAACAGTGCAGTAATATCTAACAATTCACAACAATACACACATCTAAAAGTAGAAGAATGGAATTAAGAAATATCTAAATATTAGGATGAGCAGTACAGGTGAAACACCTTAAGGCAAGTCCCCCGCACCTCTCTGAGGGGTTAGGTTAAATGCGGACGACACATTTCAGTTGAATGCATTGTTGTACAACTGACTAGGTATCCCCCTTCTCCCTTTCAACCCCTGTAACACAGTTCAACCCTCCAGTAACCAAGCTGTCAGAGCATCAGTCCCTTAAAAAGCATGGGCTGAGGCACATCCCAACATTTTTGTAGATTCTGATGGGGGGGGGGGTAAACTGTATAAAAATAAAGTTGCACACTCTGTATAGGTTGTATTATGTTTCTGGGAGCATATCTCCTGTGAAAATAGCAAAATAGTCCCATAACAAAGATCCACCACCATATTTTACAGGTATGGGGTTATATTCTGTTCATGCATTCTCATTTTGACATCAAACCCACCTCTAGTGTGTGTGGCCAAAGAACTCTGTTTTCATGGATGTTTGATGTTATGGGGCTATTTTGCTTATACTGTTTCTGGGGCCCTTGTTAAGGCCAACGGGATAATGTACAGTGGCAAGAAAAAGTATGAACCCTTTAGAATTACCTGGATAAATTGGTCATAAAATGTGATCTGATCTTCATCTGAGTCACAATAGACGAACATAGTGTGCTTAAACTAATAACACACAAATTATTATTATATTTCTTGTCTATATTGAATACATAATTTAAACATTCACAGTGTAGGTTGGGGAAATGTGAACCCCTAGTTTAATGACTTTTCCAAAAGCTTATTGGTGTCCAATCAATGAGACGAGATTGGATATGTTGGTTAGAGCTGCCTTGTCCTATAAAAAACTCACAACATTTGAGTTTGCTATTCACAAGAAGCATCGCCTGACCTAAGATTAAGAATTGTTGACTTGCATAAAGTTGGAAAGGGTTACAAAAGTATCTATAAAAGCCTTGATGTTCATCAGTCCACGGTAAGACAAATTGTCTATAAATGGAGAAAGTTCAGCATTGTTGCTACTCTCCCTAGGAGTGGCCGTCCTGCAAATATGACTGCAAGAGCACAGCGCAGAACGCTCAATGATCCTCGTGTCAGACTTTCAGTAATCTCTGGAACATGCTAACATCTCTGTTGACGAGTCTACGATACGTAAAACACTAAACAAGAATGGTGTTCATGGGAGGATACCACAGAAGAAGCCACTGCTGTCCAAAAAAAACATTGCTTCACGTCTGAAGTTTGCAAAAGAGCACCTGGATGTTCCACAGCGCTACTGGCTAAATATTCTGTGGACAGATGAAACTACAGTTGAGTTGTTTGGAAGGAACACACAACACTGTGTGTGGAGAGAAAAAGGCACAAATCACCAACATCAAAACCTCATACTATCTGTAAAGTATGGTGGAGGGAGCATCATGGTTTGGAGCTGCCTCGGGGCCTGGACAGCTTGCTATCATTGATGTAAAAATGAATTCCCAAGTTTATCAAAACATTTTGCCGGACAGTGTAAGGCTATCTGTCCGCCAAATGAAGCTCAATAGAAGTTGGGTGGTACAACAGGACAACAACCCAAAAGACAGAAGTAAATCAACAACAGAATGGCTTCAACAGTAGTCCTGACCTCAACCCGATTTTTTTTTTAAATGCTGTGGCATGACCTCGAGAGCGGTTCACACCAGACATCCTAAGAATTTTGCTGAACTGAAACAGTTTTGTAAAGAGGAATGGTCTAAAATTCCTCCTGCCCGTTGTGCAGGTCAGATCCACAACTACAGAAAACGTTTGTTTGAGGTTATTGATGCCAAAGGAGGGTCAACCAGTTATTAAATCCAAGGGTTCACATACTTTTCCCACCCTGAACAGTGAATGTTTACACGGTGTGTTCAATAAAGAAATGAAAACATATAATTGTTTGTGTGTTACTAGTTTAAGCAGACTGTTTGTCTATTGTTGTGACCTAGATTAAGATCAGATCAAATTTGATGACCAATTTATGCAGAAATCCAGGTAATTCCAAAGGGTTCACATACTTTTTCTTACCACTGTACTTCACCAAGTACCAGGATATTTTTGCCAAAATCCTGGATTCCTCTGCCAGGAGACTGAAACCTGGCCACAAGTGGATCTTCCAGCAATACAATAACCCCAAGCACACATCAAAATCCTCAAATACATTTTTTATTGGCCACTAAATCAACATTTTGCAATGGCAATCTCAGTCTCCAGACTTCAAACCCATTTGAAAACCTGTGGTTTGAATTGAAGAGGGAAGTCCATAATCACAGACGAAGAATATCAAGGATCTGCAAATTTGTTGTTTAGAGGAATGGTCTCAGATCCCTCCCATTGTGTTCTCCAACCTCATAAAACACTTTAGAAGAAGGCTCGGTGCCGTTATCCTGGCAAGGTGAGGTATTGAAACAGGAGGGGGAAAAGTTACTTAAATCTCTTTCTCTGAGCAATGATATAAGCATCAAATAATATGGAGCATACAGTATTTTAATTATTTATTTTATACATTTTTGCTCATCTTTATCAAGGTTGTCAATAGTTTAGGACCCCACGGTATATATGATATTATTATTAAGTAAATGTTGCTGTCCCTCCCTGTGTACAGCCGGGGACTGCCCCATATTCTACATGAGGAAGAAGGTGCAGAAAGACCTGGATGATCAGGAGAAGCTGGTGTCTCGCTTTGGATGGTGAGAGGCAGAGCCAACAGACTCCATATTAACCGGCTCCCCTCTCCCCCTCTTTCCCTCTCCTGGAAAGAATTTGTACTGTATTGTCTTGTAAGAATTATAAATGTTACACTATTTTCTTGAAATATGAATCTAAATAAATGGCATTTCTTGTAGAAATGTGTCTTGTCATTGTTGTCTGTCTTCAGTCTAGAAGACCTCCGTTGTATTGAACCAAAAGTATGGTGGTTGATGTTGTAATATGGTGAGTACTAAAAGTTGTGTAGCGGGTATTTTGCGATAACCAATGCAAAGCAGCAGTCATTTTTTACTATGCATTTCTAATAGACTACAGGTTACCATGCCATGTGTTAATATAGACCAGGGCCTGTATTTATAAAGCATCTCAGTAGGAGTTCTGATCCAGGGTAGGGCTTGCAAAGGGAGGGTATGTTACTGGGAACTTTATACATTTCTCAGTAAACTACCAGAATTTTTGTATATTTTAAGAATAATTTGTAATTGGGCTTCCGAGTGGCGCAGCGGTCTAAGGCATTGTATCTCAGTGCAAGAGGCGACACTACAGTCCCCAGGGCGGCGCACAATTAGCCAAGCTTCGTCCGGGTTTGGCCAGGGTAGGCCGTCATTGTAAATAACAATTTGTTCTTAACCGACTTGCCTAGTTAAATAGAAAAAGTAAAATCTAGTGGCCCTTTTAGGTACTTCAGATTATCACAGGTGTCTGTAATTATCTCTGGCCCTTTGTGGCTTCATCACCTCAAATTAAATTGTTAAATGACAAAGCTGTAAAACATCCTAAATATAAACCAATTTAGTGAATACCATTGGTGTTTAATGAGGGCTTTGTAGCGACCACAGCAGGCACACGGTGCTGGCTCCCCAGGGCACTATGTGGTGGAACGGTCTAAGAAGTGTGGTCTCTTCCGTTTTGACCCTTCAGCCATTGAAGGGTCCCATTTAATGCCATCTCGATCCCTACCGGGTCCCAGCACTGCCTCCTGGAACCAGCAGCACTGTGACCACCAGCACCTCCTCTCCAGCAACCACAGGAGGACCTTCAGCCCCTGCTCCAGTCCCGGCCCTTGCTCCAGTCTCGGCCCCTGCTCCAGCCCCAGAAAAGCACCCGCTAATAGAGGGGGGGCTGATAGCGAAGGACCTGAGGCACATCCTTACTGTCCTGAGGTATCGGCCAGACCGATACAGAAGACTCCCTGTGGTCGCCACGTGCCTCACCAAGGAGGAATACACGCACCAGTGGCAGGAGAGGGGTGAGAAGGAGAGGGCCGAGGCAGAGGAGAAAGAGTGTTGGGCAGAACACAGAGGGCACAGGAGAGGGCTGCCATGGATGAGAACATCGACGCCATCGCCTCTGCTGGACCCCCCCACTGGAACCACTCCTGACAGCTGCGTCACCACCGCCAGCGACTCCCAGTGTGCAACACCTGTAGGAGCAGCCGGACCGCCGACCACACCATCGTCGTCCCCTCAACCTCACCATCGTCGTCCCCTCAACCTCACCATCGTCGTCCCCTCAACCTCACCATCGTCGTCCCCTCAACCTCACCATCGTCGTCCCCTCAACCTCACCATCGTCGTCCCCTCAACCTCACCACTACAAACACCAGCTCCTCCAAGCCATCGTCAGTTTTTACATCCACCACCACGATGTACACCACCACACCCCCGTCTGTCACCACCACAGCAGCCTCATCTGGACCAACTGCCCCATCCAACTCCCATGGTAACACCACCACAGCAGCCTCATCTGGACCAACTGTCCCATCCAACTCCCCTGGTAACACCACCACAGCAGCCTCGTATCCCTGCACCCTGCAATTCGAATACAGCCATCTCCACAGGTAACATATGTTAAGTATTTTTATGTGTTTTATAAAACTGCAATCTTTAAAGATTTTCTTTCTCTCTTTAAATATCTACAGTCCATAGCACCAGCCCTCAAGGCATGTCCACCTCCTCCAAAACTTCTGCAGCTTCCTCCAGATGTATTGATGTAAACATTTTGAAAATGGTTTTCATGAAACATGCTCTGTCTAACACTACTTTTTCTCTCAACTGCAGCAAATAAAAGGAAGAGAGAATCTCTACCTGCCACCCATGGCACCACCCTCAGGTACTTCATAATCTGTTGTTTTTTTATCCCTCTCAGTTGTGTCAATTATTATTGTTGCTGTAGTACTTCTACATTTGCAAACCATGTTAATCAATTTGATTATTTTTTTCAAATAAAAGAAGACCACCTGCTGTTCTCGCTGCGGGGAGAGTGATCCGCCTGCAAGCTCCCCGCTGGAGTGTAGGTCCGCGGTGCCATGGGTGTGCTGTGACTTCTACCACCACTGGTTACACTGCAGGTGTGTGCTGTGACTTCTGCCAACACTGGTTACACTGCAGGTGTGTGCTGTGACTTCTGTCAGCACTGGTTACACTGCAGGTGTGTGCTGTGACTTCTGCCAGTACTGGTTACACTGCGGGTGTGTGCTGTGACTTCTGGTTACACTGCGGGTGTGTGCTGTGACTTCTGCCAACACTGGTTACACTGCAGGTGTGTGCTGTGACTTCTGCCAGTACTGGTTCCACTGCAGGTGTGTGCTGTGACTTCTACCACCACTGGTTCCACTGCAGGTGTGTGCTGTGACTTCTGTCAGCACTGGTTCCACTGCAGGTGTGTGCTGTGACTTCTGCCAACACTGGTTACACTGCAGGTGTGTGCTGTGACTTCTGTCAGCACTGGTTCCAATGCAGGTGTGTGCTGTGACTTCTGTCAGTACTGGTTCCACTGCAGGTGTGTGCTGTGACTTCTGTCAACACTGGTTACACTGCAGGTGTGTGCTGTGACTTCTGTCAACACTGGTTACACTGCAGGTGTGTGCTGTGACTTCTGCCAACACTGGTTACACTGCAGGTGTGTGCTGTGACTTCTGCCAACACTGGTTACACTGCAGGTGTGTGCTGTGACTTCTGCCAACACTGGTTACACTGCAGGTGTTTGCTGTGACTTCTGTCAACACTGGTTACACTGCGGGTGTGTGCTGTGACTTCTGCCAACACTGGTTCCACTGCAGGTGTGTGCTGTGACTTCTGCCAACACTGGTTACACTGCGGGTGTGTGCTGTGACTTCTGTCAGCACTGGTTACACTGCGGGTGTGTGCTGTGACTTCTGCCAACACTGGTTACACTGCAGGTGTGTGCTGTGACTTCTGCCAACACTGGTTCCACTGCGGGTGTGTGCTGTGAATTCTGCCAACACTGGTTCCACTGCAGGTGTGTGCTGTGACTTCTGTCAGCACTGGTTCCACTGCAGGTGTGTGCTTTGACTTCTGTCAGCACTGGTTCCACTGCAGGTGTGTGCTGTGACTTCTGCCAACACTGGTTGTGTATTTCTTCCTTTACTGTCCAAGTGCATCTCTGCAACAAACTCCAACAGTGTTTTAATTTGTCATGTCAATCACTGAAATTAAAGTTTTATTTGATGTAAACTATTTATATTTTAGTATTAAACTTATCTACTTTCTCAAAAAATATTAATCTGTAAAACGAATTGAGACATTATTTTGTTACAACACTGAAAAGATTTTGGTGAAGAACCATTTTTAAGAGTCTACAATAATTAACCCAATGAAAGGTTGATGGGTTGGGTGTCTTCTTTTTACAAAATTGTAAAGTGGCTAATAACTGTGGACCATCCTTAAATAAATTTTTTACCTTTATTTAAGTAGTCAAGTCAGTTAAGAACAAATAGTTTTTTACAATGACGGCCTACCCTGGCCAAAGCCAGACGACGTTGGGCCAATTGTTCGCCACCCTGTGGGACTCCCAATCACGGCCGGATTGTGATACAGCCTGGAATTGAACCAGGGTCTGTAGTGACGCCTCTAGCACTGAGATGCAGTGTCTTAGACCGCTGAACCAGGGTCTGTAGTGACGCCTCTAGCACTGAGATGCAGTGCCTTAGACCGCTGAACCAGGGTCTGTAGTGACGCCTCTAGCACTGAGATGCAGTGCCTTAGACCGCTGAACCAGGGTCTGTAGTGACTCCTCTAGCACTGAGATGCAGTGCCTTAGACCGCTGAACCAGGGTCTGTAGTGACTCCTCTAGCACTGAGATGCAGTGAGACCGCTGAACTAGGGTCTGTAGTGACGCCTCTAGCACTGCAGTGCAGTGCCTTAGACCGCTGAACCAGGGTCTGTAGTGACGCCTCTAGCACTGCAGTGCAGATGCAGTACCTTAGACCGCTGAACCAGGGTCTGTAGTGACGCCTCTAGCACTGCAGTGCAGTGCCTTAGACCGCTGCGCCACTTGGGAGCCCATAGTAATAATGCGGGATGTATTTTTTAGCTAAACTGCTTATCAAAAAGCTGATTGACATTTCATTGGAAATACTACTAACATGCTAATTGCTAACCTGTTAGCTAACATTTTTACGACACCAATAATTACTAAACATTGATGGCTTGATCACAGGATAACAGTGTTGAAGGTAACATATTTCATGAACAGTGTTGAATATGCCGATAGCTCGGGCCTCTCCAGAGATGTTCCATTGGTTCAACTCGGGGCTCTGGCTGGGCCACTCAAGGACATTTAACTTGTCCTGAAACTATCCAGTACTTGTCCAGTCATTTTTGCATTTGGATAGATGTTGCATTTTTTGTCCTCTGACTTGATTTCTGATGTTCCTGCCTTGTCTCCCTGTAAACACAACAGATACCCAGGTCAGAAGGAGGCTTATAGCCGGAGTGTTAACATGAAGGAAGGCAGATCACTAAGAAACAGACAAATGCAGGAGGTGAATAATGAGAGGTTGGCACCTCTCAGTCATCAACCTGTACTGCGATATTGTTCCCACATATTGAGCCTACCCTGTGGTCGTGTGGTAAGAGTTTCTGTTTTGAAGTCAAAAGGCTGGGTGTTTGATCCTGGCCAAGCCATACCAAGTTTAGAAAATGTGACTGTATGAGTCTTTGTTTGGCACTCAGCATTAAATATATTGCACAGTGGATATTTTAAACACCACCTCCAAACATCTGACCTGTTGAGGAACTACATTCCCATTTTACCTAAAAACCTGCCAACTTCTAGGATGGTTAAGGTCCCTTCTGAGACCAATTCCCTACTGTTTAATGGTGTCAGTCTACCTTCTAAGTTCATGCAATTTCAATTGCCATGTTGTTTTACCTGAATAGATGGATGCTGGAGGTCTGGGGTCACGCGGCGAACGATGTCGCTGTCGGACGAGCGGTCCTGTGGAGAAGAGCCATGCATGTCAGGTGACTATTGCAACTGTCATTACATTTTTAGAAAGGAATGAAACTGCTGTTTTACCTGAGTGGAATATTTCAAATCAAAATGTATTTGTCACATGCACCAAATACAATGCTTACTTACAAGCCGTTCACCAACAATGCAGTAAATAAAAATAAGAGTTAAAAAAATATTTACTAAATTAACTAAAGTAAAAAGAAAGTAACGCAATAACAATAACGAGGCTATATACAGGGGGTACAGGCTAGTCGGTAATATGTACATGTAGGTAAAGTGACTGCATAGATAATAAACAGAGTAGCAGCAGCGTAAAAATAAAAGTGGGGTGTCAATACAAATAGTCCGGGTGATTAACTGTTCAGCAGTCTTATGGGGTAGAAGCTGTTAAGGAGCCTGTCAGACCTAAACTTGGCGCTCCTGTACCGTTTGCCGTGCAGGTAGCAGAGAGAACAGTCTATGACTAGGGTGGCCTGAGTCTGACCATTTTTAGGGCCTTCCTCTGGTATATAGAGGTCCTGGATGGCAGGAATCTTGGCCCCAGTGATGTACTGGGTGGTACGCACTACCCTCTGTGTGCCGTGCGGTCGAATGCCGAGCAGTTGCCATACCAGGTGCTGATGTAACCAGTCAGGATGCTCTTGATGGTGCAGCTGTAAAACCTTCTGAGGATCCCATGCCAAATCTTTTCAGTCTCCTGAGGGGGAATAGGTTTTGTCGTGCCCTCTTCACAACTGTCTTGGTGTGTTTGGACTAGAGGTCGACCGATTAAGATTTTTCAACGCCGATACCGATTATTGGAGGACCAAAAAAAGCAGATACCGATTAATATCGGCCGATTTTATTTCTTTTTTTCTTTGTAATAATGACAAATAACACAATATTGAATGAACACTTATTTTAACTTAATATAATACATCAATAAAATCAATTTAGCCTCAATTAAATAATGAAATATGTTCAATTTGGTTTAAATAATGCAAAAACAAAGTGTTGGAGAAGAAAGTAAAAGTGCAATATGAGCCATGTAAGAAAGCTAACGCTTAATTTCCTTGCCCAGAACATGAGAACATATTAAAGCTGGTGGTTCCTTTTAACATGAGTCTTCAATATTCCCAGGTAAGAAGTTTTAGGTTGTAGTTATTATAGAAATTATAGGACTATTTCTCTCTCTACCATTTGTATTTCATATACCTTTGACTATTGGATGTTCTCATAGGCACTTTAGTATTGCCAGTGTAACAGTATAGCTTCCGTCCCTCGCCCCTACCTGGGGTCGAACCAGGAACACATCGACAACAGCCACCCTCGAAGCAGCGTTACCCATCGCTCCACAAAAGCCGCGGCCCTTGCAGAGCAAGGGGAACAACCACTCCAAGTCTCAGAACGAGCGACGTTTGAAACGCTATTAGTGCGCACCCCGCTAACTAGCTAGCCATTTCACATCGGTTACACCAGCCTCATCTCAGGAGTTGATAGGCTTGAAGTCATAAACAGCTCAATGCTTGAAGCATTGCGAAGAGCTGCTGGCAAAACGCACGAAAGTGCTGTTTGAATGAATGCTTACGAGCCTGCTGCTGCCTATCATCCCTCAGTCAGACTGCTCTATCAAATATCAAATCATAGACTTAATTATAACATAATAACACGCAGAAATACGAGCCTTAGGTCATTAATATGGTCGAATCCGGAAACTATCATTTCGAAAACAAAACGTTTATTCTTTCAGTGAAATACGGAACCGTTCCATATTTTATCAAACGGATGGCATCCATCAGTCTAAATATTCCTGTTACATTGTACAACCTTCAATGTTATGTCATAATTATGTAAAATTCTGGCAAGTTAATTACGGTCTTTGTTAGTATTAAATGGACTTCACACAGTTCGCTACGAGCCAGGCAGCCCAAACTGCTGCATATACCCTGACTGCTTGCACGGAACGCAAGAGAAGTGACACAATTTCCCTAATTATAAGAAATTCATGTTAGCAGGCAATATTAACTAAATATGCAGGTTTAAAAATATATACTTGTGTATTGATTTTAAAGAAAGGCATTGATGTTTATGGTTCGGTACACGTTGGAGCAACGATACGCACCTCATCGATTATATGCAACGCAGGACACGCTAGATAAACTAGTAATATCATCAACCATGTGTTGTTAACTAGTGATTATGTGAAGATTGATTGTTTTTTATAAGTTTAATGCTAGCTAGCAACTTACCTTGGCTTCTTGCTGCCCTCGCGTAACAGGTTGCCTGCCACGCAGGCTCCTCGTGGAGTGCAATTTAAGGCAGGTGGTTAGAGCGTTGGACTAGTAACCGGAAGGTTGCAAAAACGAGTCCCCAAGCAGACAAGGTAAAAATCTGTCGTTCTGCCCCTGAACAAGGCAGTTAACCCACCGTCATTGAAAATAAGAATGTTTGGCTTGTCATCTAAAACACTCACAAACTTTTACAGATGCACAATCGAGAGCATCCTGTCAGGCTGTATCACCGCCTGGTACGGCAATTGCACCGCCCTCAACCGTAAGGCTCTCCAGAGGGTAGTGAGGTCTGCACAACGCATCACCGGGGCAAACTACCTGCCCTCCAGGACACCTACACCACCCGATGTCACAGTAAGGTCAAAAAGATCATCAAGGACAACAACCACCCGAGTCACTGCCTGTTCACCCCGCTATCATCCAGAAGGCGAGGTCAGTACAGGTGCATCAAAGCAGGGACCGAGAGACTGAAAAACAGCTTCTATCTCAAGGCCATCAGACTGTTAAACAGCCATCACTAATATAGAGAGGCTGCTGTCAACATACAGGCTCAAATCTCTGGCCGCTTAAATAAATTGACTTAATAAAGGTATCACTAGCCACTTTAATAATATCCTACATTACTCATTTCATATGTATATACTGTATTCTACACCATCTACTGCATTTTGCCTATGCCGCACGCCATCGCTCATCCATATATTTATATGTACATATTCTTATTCATCCATTTACATTTGTGTGTATAAGGTAGTAGTTGTGAATTTGTTAGATATTACTGCATAGTTGGAACTAGAAGCACAAGCATTTCGCTACACTCGCATTAGCATCTGCTAACCATGTGACCAATATGTAATGTAAGTGACCAATAAAATGTGTTTCCTGAAGTCCATGATCATCTCCTTTGGGTTTTTTTTTACGTTGAGTGAGTGTCACACCCTGATCTTTTTCACCTGTCTTTGTGATTGGATCCACCCCCCTCCAGGTGTCGCCCATCTTCCCTATTATCCTCAGTGTATTTATACCTGTGTTTTCTAGTTCTCACGGTTTTGACCATTCTGCCTGCCCTGACCCTGCCTGCCGCTCTGTACCTTGTCACACCATCCTGGATTATTGACCTCTGCCTGCCCCGACCCTGAGACTGCCTGCCGTTCTCTGATCTGTGTTACGGACCTCTGCCTGCCCTTGACCTGTCGTTTTTGCAATAAACTTTTGTTACTTACACTGTCTGCATCTGGGTCTACTCCTGAAAAGTGATAGAGAGGTTATTTTCCTGGCATCACACTCCCAGAGCCCTCACCTCCTCCCTGTAGGCTGTCTCATCATTGTTGGCAATCAGGCCTACTACTGTTGTGTCGTCTGCAAACTTGATGACTGAGTTGGAAGCGTGCATGGCCACGCAGTCATGGGTGAACAGGGAGTACAGGAGAGGGCTGAGCACGCACCCTTGTGGGGCCCAAGTGTTGAGTATCAGCGGGGTGGAGATGTTGTTTCCTACCTTCACCACCTGGGGGCGGCCCGTCAGGAAGTCCAGGAGCCAGTTACACAGGGAGGGGCTCAGACCCAGGGTCTTGAGCTTAATGATGAGCTTGGAGTGTACTATGGTGGTGATTGCTGAGCTGTAGTCAATTAACAGCATTCTTACATAGGTATTCCTCTTGTCCAGAAGGGTGTAACGAAAAGTAAAAGAAATCAGACCCCGCCCCTAGAAATCAGGCCAGATCCAGAGCTACCCCTGTGGGCCCTAGGACCAATTATAGACTGGGGAATGACTGCCACGACGGAGACCAACCAGCAGAGGGAGCCAAATGAACCAGACCTAACAAAACGGGACCTCAAACAAGAACCCCTCGACATGAAGACCGAGGGAGAATGGTATGAGGAGACAAATGAACAGGCTCGAGAAGGGCTAGACATGAAACAAGAACCAATCAGCATGAAGACTGAGGGAGAGTGGTATGAACCGCTCGACCAAACTGACGCCCCAGCGGAAGAAGAGTTATGGGCATCAGTGCTGAAAGACTTAACATTGGACTGAGTCCCACCAAAAAATGTTGAGCATGCTACAAGAGAAGTAGTGGTGGCAAAACGTGACAAATCGATTGCACTCTCAAGTGTCTTCCCCTGAACTGAGTGTCTTAAGAGAGGTATAAAAGGAGGAGAGGTCCGTGCCTAGTGCATGATCCTTGACACATATGATTTGGACATCACATCATAGGGAATCATCAGGCAAGGTAAATTACTCTTCACTATACTCTGCTTGTATTGACTACTTTGACATTAAGGCACGAGCATTATATTGACTGGTATATCTTGAGAGTTGTGTTGTATTCTGGAAAGTCGCTCCATTAAAAGGAAGCAGTTGTGTAGGAGAGAAATCCCCTAGAGAGCAACAAGGGCTATCCTTGGGAGTACCAGAGACAACTTCAATTTGAAGGATTGAAAAAGCCCAGAAATAAGTAAGCCTCGTAGAGAGCCAAGAGTCACTAAAAAGGGGTCAGTATCTAAGCAGTAGGCAGTGAAAAGTGTAACCTTAAGAAATTGGGAGACAATAAGAGATTAAAATATTATACACAGCAGAGGCTGCCAATATTACTCTTATAGACACCAGTTTCGGGAAGGACCAAGGGAATAGAGCAGTAAGGTAAATATATTGTTATTTGCTTTATTTTAAGAGTTATAGGAAGTGTTTAAGCTGATTATATTTGCAATACTATTTGGCATAGCATAACGCATTAAGGATTGATTGAGCATTATTGATGTATTAGGACTGTATAACCATTTAACTGTAATAACGTGTATATGACAAAAAACAGAGTGACTTAAATAAATGCTTGAAACTTTGACAACTAGGCCAGGGAACCTACCCGGAGAGCGAACGCCTTTGACAACTAGGCCAGGGAACCTACCCGGAGAGCGAACGCCTTTGACAACTAGGCCAGGGAACCTACCCGGAGAGCGAACGCCTTTGACAACTAGGCCAGGGAACCTACCCGGAGAGCGAACGCCTTTGACAACTAGGCCAGGGAACCTACCCGGAGAGCGAACGCCTTTGACAACTAGGCCAGGGAACCTACCCGGAGAGCGAACGCCTTTGACACTCTCACTGAACGGAAAGTGACCCTGGTTATAGGTTAAAGGAATAGCACTAAAGAATATTTCATTGTGTGGACAATAATATATCTTTGGAAAAATCAAACATATAACAATACTAGTTTCCAAGTGACTACTAGCTGACGAGCATAATAACTAACAGAAGTTAATTATTAGGTATTGGTATACAAGAGAGGAAGAGACGGGTTAAGGGAATATAGGAGGAATCTATAAACATAAAGTAATAAAGTACTCATCTATCCAAGGCCCCACACTAGACCGGAAAATAAGGGAGTGACAACGTGAACGAAGGAACAAACCCAACTCACGCGAAGGGCCAGTACGAATAAACAGACGGGTTGGTAGGGCCGCACGGCTAGGCCCTGGTCACACCGAAGTGACTAAAATCCTAAAGTACTCTGCCTAGCCAGAGGACGGGATAGAGGCTTTTGCTGCAGGCGACGGGCAAAAGTCAGCACCGTGACACTTGGCGCCCAACGTGGGGCCCGATAGAAGAGTTAAAAAGCGATTAAGTAACAGAACCTATACAACCTGAGTTAGAGTCTACTCTTTTGAGGAAAATCCCTGAGGAATAAGAAAGTACTATAGAGGTTGTAACTAAATAGGAAATCTTATATGACCTAGAAATAATTTAATACGTGTTGTATGCCCTGGGTCCCAGGAATTTCCCGCGAAGACTGATCACCTTCGCTGAAAATTGTTGGGACAGGCAGAATTTAATTCTAAAATAATTAAGAACGGTGCTTATTATGGCAGCAGCACTCGACCTAGGAGAGGCAACGCTGGCACAAATAGCTGCCCAGGCCGGTAGTCTAGAGCAGGAAAGGGAACTTAGGACACAGGGAAATCTACCAGACTGTAGATTTGCTGTATGTGTACCAGGTTATGAATGGAAAGACTTAACACGAAATGAGCAGTCAGCAATTAAAGAAATGGTCGGGTGGAAAGGCAGACAGACCTTCTGGGAGGATAAAAACTTTGTGCAGAGAAATATTGCCCCCAGCAACCTAATGATATGCCAGGTGAATGACTGGGCCGTAATAAAGGTACTGCCGATCGAAGGAGAGAGTAAGGGAAACCTTAAACTCAGAATGGGGTGTGTGACACACCACCTGAAGAAATATTGGAGAGATATAGTAGGGATAGTAAAAGAACACTCAGAAATGAGCCCGGTAGCCAGGAGGAATAAACTTAAAGCTATGAATATGAGCGGAGATAACCTCCTGGAGCCCAAAATAATTCTAGAAACCTCACTAAGGCTAGACTTAGAGAACTTAATTGAAGATAGAAAACAGGGTCTGCCGTGGAAAGTATGCTACCAACAGGCAGAGGATGACTTAGGGACCTATGAGGCCCTAGAGCTATGTGTAGATAGGGCAGAGGCCGATAATGACCCATGTAGAAACCTAATAGAACAACTAGAAGGAAACGGCACTACGGGGGAGTGGAACTTTGTATGGAAGCAGATAGTACAAAGAGAGGCTAGTGTAGCCAAGAGGCCCCCACCAAAAGAGAAGGAACAAAAGATAAGGCAGGTGAATACACCAGAGAGGGTACAGGTAAAAGCCGGACGTAGGGACAGGAATGATAAACCTGAACACCAGAAAGCACAGCAGGAAGCTGATCAACCAAGACAGGCAAAGCCTAATCCAAATCCGAGAGGGCAAAAGAAGGCCTGGCCCAAAAAAGACCAGGACCCAAAAGAAAAGGACACAGGGCCACAGAGACTATCTGGATGCGGAGGCCTTCGGGGCACTGACTCCGGAGCAAAGAGAGACCAGGAAGCAGGAATATGCAGTGTGGAGAGAGGCAAACACTAATAATAAATAGGATAGTGCAAACTGGCAAGAGGGAACCCTGGAGAAAAACTTGATCGTAAACCTAGGTAATGCAGAGTTTCTTATTGATACAGGGGCCCAGTGTAGTATGACCAGTTTGCCAGGACAGCCAGTGGGTACTACCAAGGTAGAGTTCCCAGACGGACATAGACTGAACATGACCTTAATAAACAAATATGGCAAAGATATGCTGCAGGGAGAAGAGAACCTATTGTCATTATCAGATGCAAAAGAGCTACACCGATTAGGGATGCTGAAAATAAACCACTTTAAACCGGTGGACATAGATAAACAAAAGAACAGGATTAAAGAAGATACAGACCTACCGGAGGAATGTATAAATAGAATAATGGAGGCACTTAACCACATTAAGGTACAAAGGTACAAAAATGACTGTGGGCAGTTGGGCCCGGAGTATGCTCACACCATCATGGGAGGGATACATGAGCCAGTACCACAATATAAAATTAAACCAAAACTGCTCAAAGAAGCAATGATAACCATAGGAGAATTAGAAGCACAAGGGAAAATTGAGAAAATCCCTGACCCAGTTACTAACTCACCTATGCAATGTGTACCCAAACCGGATGGGACAGCAAGGCTAGTGTTTAACTACAAAGCCTTGAACAGGTTAACAACCAGTCATAAAGGTCAATTTATTGACCCCAACATGGCACTAACAGAGATGGAAATAAAAACTTACAAAACATGCATAGACCTAGCCAATGGGTTCTATGTAGTGCCCCTAGCAGAGGAGAGTAGGAGCAGGACTGCTTTTACACCTGATAGAACACAGGCCTATCAGTTTTGTTCCCTGCCTCAGAGATTTATCAATAGCCCTAATTTTTTTACCCAAACAATGGGAAAGATCCTAAAAGGAGTGAAATGTGAAATATATCTAGACGATGTCTATATCACTCACGATGACCCAAAAGAACACACAGAGGCAGTGATCGAGGCCCTAACCAAGTTGAATACTGCAGGCATGAAACTCAACCTGACCAAAAGCCAGATAGGGCAGAAGTAAGTGAGCTTTCTCGGGTTTACCATAAGCAATGGTATCACAGCAAGCAGAGGCTATTTAGAGAAAGTACAGGCTATGACAAAACCACAGACTGTGAACGAAATGCAGAAGTGCCTAGGCAAGATGGGCTACATCCGGAATCATATACCCGGATATAGCAGGGTTGCTAAACACTGCTATGAAGGTATCACAAGGAGAGAAGACCAAATAGGCCTGTCTCATAAGCAGTTTGGAAGAGAGCCATTAATTTGGAACAAGAAAATGGTAACGGCATGGAATGAATTAAAAGCCATGGCAGCAAAAGCACAAACTAATGAACCAAGAAACCCAGGTGTGCCCTTATGGATCTTGATTAAATTGGAGGGAGCAGAGATGGGGACTTGTGGGTATCCAATGAGGGAGCAGAGATAGACAGAGATGGGTACTTGTGGGTATCCAATGAGGGAGCAGAGATGGGGACTTGTGGGTATCCAATGAGGGAGCAGAGATGGGGACTTGTGGGTATCCAATGAGGGAGCAGAGATGGGGACTTGTGGGTATCCAATGAGGGAGCAGAGATGGGGACTTGTGGGTATCCAATGAGGGAGCAGAGATGGGGACTTGTGGGTATCCAATGAGGGAGCAGAGATGGGGACTTGTGGGTATCCAATGAGGGAGCAGAGATGGGGACTTGTGGGTATCCAATGAGGGAGCAGAGATGGGGACTTGTGGGTATCCAATGAGGGAGCAGAGATGGGGACTTGTGGGTATCCAATGAGGGAGCAGAGATGGGGACTTGTGGGTATCCAATGAGGGAGCAGAGATGGGGACTTGTGGGTATCCAATGAGGGAGCAGAGATGGGGACTTGTGGGTATCCAATGAGGGAGCAGAGATGGGGACTTGTGGGTATCCAATGAGGGAGCAGAGATGGGGACTTGTGGGTATCCAATGAGGGAGCAGAGATAGACAGAGATGGGTACTTGTGGGTATCCAATGAGGGAGCAGAGATAGACAGAGATGGGTACTTGTGGGTATCCAATGAGGGAGCAGAGATAGACAGAGATGGGGACTTGTGGGTATCCAATGAGGGAGCAGAGATGGGGACTTGTGGGTATCCAATGAGGGAGCAGAGATGGGGACTTGTGGGTATCCAATGAGGGAGCAGAGATGGGGACTTGCGGGTATCCAATGAGGGAGCAGAGATAGACAGAGATGGGTACTTGTGGGTATCCAATGAGGGAGCAGAGATAGACAGAGATGGGTACTTGTGGGTATCCAATGAGGGAGCAGAGATAGACAGAGATGGGTACTTGTGGGTATCCAATGAGGGAGCAGAGATGGGGACTTGTGGGTATCCAATGAGGGAGCAGAGATGGGGACTTGTGGGTATCCAATGAGGGAGCAGAGATGGGGACTTGTGGGTATCCAATGAGGGAGCAGAGATGGGGACTTGTGGGTATCCAATGAGGGAGCAGAGATGGGGACTTGTGGGTATCCAATGAGGGAGCAGAGATGGGGACTTGTGGGTATCCAATGAGGGAGCAGAGATGGGGACTTGTGGGTATCCAATGAGGGAGCAGAGATGGGGACTTGTGGGTATCCAATGAGGGAGCAGAGATGGGGACTTGTGGGTATCCAATGAGGGAGCAGAGATGGGGACTTGTGGGTATCCAATGAGGGAGCAGAGATGGGGACTTGTGGGTATCCAATGAGGGAGCAGAGATGGGGACTTGTGGGTATCCAATGAGGGAGCAGAGATGGGGACTTGTGGGTATCCAATGAGGGAGCAGAGATGGGGACTTGTGGGTATCCAATGAGGGAGCAGAGATGGGGACTTGTGGGTATCCAATGAGGGAGCAGAGATGGGGACTTGTGGGTATCCAATGAGGGAGCAGAGATAGACAGAGATGGGTACTTGTGGGTATCCAATGAGGGAGCAGAGATAGACAGAGATGGGTACTTGTGGGTATCCAATGAGGGAGCAGAGATAGACAGAGATGGGTACTTGTGGGTATCCAATGAGGGAGCAGAGATGGGGACTTGTGGGTATCCAATGAGGGAGCAGAGATGGGGACTTGTGGGTATCCAATGAGGGAGCAGAGATGGGGACTTGTGGGTATCCAATGAGGGAGCAGAGATAGACAGAGATGGGTACTTGTGGGTATCCAATGAGGGAGCAGAGATAGACAGAGATGGGTACTTGTGGGTATCCAATGAGGGAGCAGAGATAGACAGAGATGGGTACTTGTGGGTATCCAATGAGGGAGCAGAGATGGGGACTTGTGGGTATCCAATGAGGGAGCAGAGATGGGGACTTGTGGGTATCCAATGAGGGAGCAGAGATGGGGACTTGTGGGTATCCAATGAGGGAGCAGAGATGGGGACTTGTGGGTATCCAATGAGGGAGCAGAGATGGGGACTTGTGGGTATCCAATGAGGGAGCAGAGATGGGGACTTGTGGGTATCCAATGAGGGAGCAGAGATGGGGACTTGTGGGTATCCAATGAGGGAGCAGAGATGGGGACTTGTGGGTATCCAATGAGGGAGCAGAGATGGGGACTTGTGGGTATCCAATGAGGGAGCAGAGATGGGGACTTGTGGGTATCCAATGAGGGAGCAGAGATGGGGACTTGTGGGTATCCAATGAGGGAGCAGAGATGGGGACTTGTGGGTATCCAATGAGGGAGCAGAGATGGGGACTTGTGGGTATCCAATGAGGGAGCAGAGATGGGGACTTGTGGGTATCCAATGAGGGAGCAGAGATGGGGACTTGTGGGTATCCAATGAGGGAGCAGAGATGGGGACTTGTGGGTATCCAATGAGGGAGCAGAGATGGGGACTTGTGGGTATCCAATGAGGGAGCAGAGATAGACAGAGATGGGTACTTGTGGGTATCCAATGAGGGAGCAGAGATATACAGAGATGGGTACTTGTGGGTATCCAATGAGGGAGCAGAGATAGACAGAGATGGGTACTTGTGGGTATCCAATGAGGGAGCAGAGATGGGGACTTGTGGGTATCCAATGAGGGAGCAGAGATGGGGACTTGTGGGTATCCAATGAGGGAGCAGAGATGGGGACTTGTGGGTATCCAATGAGGGAGCAGAGATGGGGACTTGTGGGTATCCAATGAGGGAGCAGAGATAGACAGAGATGGGTACTTGTGGGTATCCAATGAGGGAGCAGAGATAGACAGAGATGGGTACTTGTGGGTATCCAATGAGGGAGCAGAGATAGACAGAGATGGGTACTTGTGGGTATCCAATGAGGGAGCAGAGATGGGGACTTGTGGGTATCCAATGAGGGAGCAGAGATGGGGACTTGTGGGTATCCAATGAGGGAGCAGAGATGGGGACTTGTGGGTATCCAATGAGGGAGCAGAGATGGGGACTTGTGGGTATCCAATGAGGGAGCAGAGATGGGGACTTGTGGGTATCCAATGAGGGAGCAGAGATGGGGACTTGTGGGTATCCAATGAGGGAGCAGAGATGGGGACTTGTGGGTATCCAATGAGGGAGCAGAGATGGGGACTTGTGGGTATCCAATGAGGGAGCAGAGATGGGGACTTGTGGGTATCCAATGAGGGAGCAGAGATGGGGACTTGTGGGTATCCAATGAGGGAGCAGAGATGGGGACTTGTGGGTATCCAATGAGGGAGCAGAGATGGGGACTTGTGGGTATCCAATGAGGGAGCAGAGATGGGGACTTGTGGGTATCCAATGAGGGAGCAGAGATGGGGACTTGTGGGTATCCAATGAGGGAGCAGAGATGGGGACTTGTGGGTATCCAATGAGGGAGCAGAGATGGGGACTTGTGGGTATCCAATGAGGGAGCAGAGATGGGGACTTGTGGGTATCCAATGAGGGAGCAGAGATGGGGACTTGTGGGTATCCAATGAGGGAGCAGAGATAGACAGAGATGGGTACTTGTGGGTATCCAATGAGGGAGCAGAGATAGACAGAGATGGGTACTTGTGGGTATCCAATGAGGGAGCAGAGATAGACAGAGATGGGTACTTGTGGGTATCCAATGAGGGAGCAGAGATGGGGACTTGTGGGTATCCAATGAGGGAGCAGAGATGGGGACTTGTGGGTATCCAATGAGGGAGCAGAGATGGGGACTTGTGGGTATCCAATGAGGGAGCAGAGATGGGGACTTGTGGGTATCCAATGAGGGAGCAGAGATGGGGACTTGTGGGTATCCAATGAGGGAGCAGAGATGGGGACTTCTGGGTATCCAATGAGGGAGCAGAGATGGGGACTTGTGGGTATCCAATGAGGGAGCAGAGATGGGGACTTGTGGGTATCCAATGAGGGAGCAGAGATGGGGACTTGTGGGTATCCAATGAGGGAGCAGAGATAGACAGAGATGGGTACTTGTGGGTATCCAATGAGGGAGCAGAGATAGACAGAGATGGGTACTTGTGGGTATCCAATGAGGGAGCAGACATAGACAGAGATGGGTACTTGTGGGTATCCAATGAGGGAGCAGAGATAGACAGAGATGGGGACTTGTGGGTATCCAATGAGGGAGCAGAGATAGACAGAGATGGGGACTTGTGGGTATCCAATGAGGGAGCAGACATAGACAGAGATGGGTACTTGTGGGTATCCAATGAGGGAGCAGACATAGACAGAGATGGGGACTTGTGGGTATCCAATGAGGGAGCAGAGATGGGGACTTGTGGGTATCCAATGAGGGAGCAGAGATGGGGACTTGTGGGTATCCAATGAGGGAGCAGAGATGGGGACTTGTGGGTATCCAATGAGGGAGCAGACATAGACAGAGATGGGGACTTGTGGGTATCCAATGAGGGAGCAGACATAGACAGAGATGGGTACTTGTGGGTATCCAATGAGGGAGCAGACATAGACAGAGATGGGTACTTGTGGGTATCCAATGAGGGAGCAGACATAGACAGAGATGGGGACTTGTGGGTATCCAATGAGGGAGCAGACATAGACAGAGATGGGGACTTGTGGGTATCCAATGAGGGAGCAGACATAGACAGAGATGGGGACTTGTGGGTATCCAATGAGGGAGCAGACATAGACAGAGATGGGGACTTGTGGGTATCCAATGAGGGGGCAGACATAGACAGAGATGGGGACTTGTGGGTATCCAATGAGGGAGCAGACATAGACAGAGATGGGGACTTGTGGGTATCCAATGAGGGAGCAGACATAGACAGAGATGGGTACTTGTGGGTATCCAATGAGGGAGCAGACATAGACAGAGATGGGGACTTGTGGGTATCCAATGAGGGAGCAGACATAGACAGAGATGGGTACTTGTGGGTATCCAATGAGGGAGCAGACATAGACAGAGATGGGGACTTGTGGGTATCCAATGAGGGAGCAGACATAGACAGAGATGGGTACTTGTGGGTATCCAATGAGGGAGCAGACATAGACAGAGATGGGGACTTGTGGGTATCCAATGAGGGAGCAGACATAGACAGAGATGGGGACTTGTGGGTATCCAATGAGGGAGCAGACATAGACAGAGATGGGGACTTGTGGGTATCCAATGAGGGAGCAGACATAGACAGAGATGGGTACTTGTGGGTATCCAATGAGGGAGCAGACATAGACAGAGATGGGGACTTGTGGGTATCCAATGAGGGGGCAGACATAGACAGAGATGGGTACTTGTGGGTATCCAATGAGGGAGCAGACATAGACAGAGATGGGTACTTGTGGGTATCCAATGAGGGAGCAGACATAGACAGAGATGGGTACTTGTGGGTATCCAATGAGGGAGCAGACATAGACAGAGATGGGGACTTGTGGGTATCCAATGAGGGAGCAGACATAGACAGAGATGGGTACTTGTGGGTATCCAATGAGGGAGCAGACATAGACAGAGATGGGGACTTGTGGGTATCCAATGAGGGAGCAGACATAGACAGAGATGGGGACTTGTGGGTATCCAATGAGGGAGCAGACATAGACAGAGATGGGGACTTGTGGGTATCCAATGAGGGAGCAGACATAGACAGAGATGGGTACTTGTGGGTATCCAATGAGGGAGCAGACATAGACAGAGATGGGTACTTGTGGGTATCCAATGAGGGAGCAGACATAGACAGAGATGGGTACTTGTGGGTATCCAATGAGGGAGCAGACATAGACAGAGATGGGTACTTGTGGGTATCCAATGAGGGAGCAGACATAGACAGAGATGGGGACTTGTGGGTATCCAATGAGGGAGCAGACATAGACAGAGATGGGGACTTGTGGGTATCCAATGAGGGAGCAGACATAGACAGAGATGGGGACTTGTGGGTATCCAATGAGGGAGCAGACATAGACAGAGATGGGGACTTGTGGGTATCCAATGAGGGAGCAGACATAGACAGAGATGGGGACTTGTGGGTATCCAATGAGGGAGCAGACATAGACAGAGATGGGGACTTGTGGGTATCCAATGAGGGAGCAGACATAGACAGAGATGGGGACTTGTGGGTATCCAATGAGGGAGCAGACATAGACAGAGATGGGGACTTGTGGGTATCCAATGAGGGAGCAGACATAGACAGAGATGGGGACTTGTGGGTATCCAATGAGGGAGCAGAGATAGACAGAGATGGGGACTTGTGGGTATCCAATGAGGGAGCAGAGATAGACAGAGATGGGGACTTGTGGGTATCCAATGAGGGAGCAGACATAGACAGAGATGGGGACTTGTGGGTATCCAATGAGGGAGCAGACATAGACAGAGATGGGGACTTGTGGGTATCCAATGAGGGAGCAGACATAGACAGAGATGGGGACTTGTGGGTATCCAATGAGGGAGCAGACATAGACAGAGATGGGGACTTGTGGGTATCCAATGAGGGAGCAGACATAGACAGAGATGGGTACTTGTGGGTATCCAATGAGGGAGCAGACATAGACAGAGATGGGTACTTGTGGGTATCCAATGAGGGAGCAGACATAGACAGAGATGGGTACTTGTGGGTATCCAATGAGGGAGCAGAGATGGGGACTTGTGGGTATCCAATGAGGGAGCAGACATAGACAGAGATGGGTACTTGTGGGTATCCAATGAGGGAGCAGACATAGACAGAGATGGGGACTTGTGGGTATCCAATGAGGGAGCAGACATAGACAGAGATGGGGACTTGTGGGTATCCAATGAGGGAGCAGACATAGACAGAGATGGGTACTTGTGGGTATCCAATGAGGGAGCAGACATAGACAGAGATGGGGACTTGTGGGTATCCAATGAGGGAGCAGACATAGACAGAGATGGGGACTTGTGGGTATCCAATGAGGGAGCAGACATAGACAGAGATGGGGACTTGTGGGTATCCAATGAGGGAGCAGACATAGACAGAGATGGGGACTTGTGGGTATCCAATGAGGGAGCAGACATAGACAGAGATGGGGACTTGTGGGTATCCAATGAGGGAGCAGACATAGACAGAGATGGGGACTTGTGGGTATCCAATGAGGGAGCAGACATAGACAGAGATGGGTACTTGTGGGTATCCAATGAGGGAGCAGACATAGACAGAGATGGGGACTTGTGGGTATCCAATGAGGGAGCAGACATAGACAGAGATGGGGACTTGTGGGTATCCAATGAGGGAGCAGACATAGACAGAGATGGGGACTTGTGGGTATCCAATGAGGGAGCAGACATAGACAGAGATGGGGACTTGTGGGTATCCAATGAGGGAGCAGACATAGACAGAGATGGGTACTTGTGGGTATCCAATGAGGGAGCAGACATAGACAGAGATGGGGACTTGTGGGTATCCAATGAGGGAGCAGACATAGACAGAGATGGGGACTTGTGGGTATCCAATGAGGGAGCAGACATAGACAGAGATGGGGACTTGTGGGTATCCAATGAGGGAGCAGACATAGACAGAGATGGGGACTTGTGGGTATCCAATGAGGGAGCAGACATAGACAGAGATGGGTACTTGTGGGTATCCAATGAGGGAGCAGACATAGACAGAGATGGGGACTTGTGGGTATCCAATGAGGGAGCAGACATAGACAGAGATGGGGACTTGTGGGTATCCAATGAGGGAGCAGACATAGACAGAGATGGGTACTTGTGGGTATCCAATGAGGGAGCAGACATAGACAGAGATGGGTACTTGTGGGTATCCAATGAGGGAGCAGACATAGACAGAGATGGGTACTTGTGGGTATCCAATGAGGGAGCAGACATAGACAGAGATGGGTACTTGTGGGTATCCAATGAGGGAGCAGAGATGGGGACTTGTGGGTATCCAATGAGGGAGCAGACATAGACAGAGATGGGTACTTGTGGGTATCCAATGAGGGAGCAGACATAGACAGAGATGGGTACTTGTGGGTATCCAATGAGGGAGCAGACATAGACAGAGATGGGTACTTGTGGGTATCCAATGAGGGAGCAGACATAGACAGAGATGGGGACTTGTGGGTATCCAATGAGGGAGCAGACATAGACAGAGATGGGTACTTGTGGGTATCCAATGAGGGAGCAGAGATGGGTACTTGTGGGTATCCAATGAGGGAGCAGACATAGACAGAGATGGGGACTTGTGGGTATCCAATGAGGGAGCAGACATAGACAGAGATGGGTACTTGTGGGTATCCAATGAGGGAGCAGACATAGACAGAGATGGGTACTTGTGGGTATCCAATGAGGGAGCAGACATAGACAGAGATGGGGACTTGTGGGTATCCAATGAGGGAGCAGACATAGACAGAGATGGGGACTTGTGGGTATCCAATGAGGGAGCAGACATAGACAGAGATGGGGACGTGTGGGTATCCAATGAGGGAGCAGACATAGACAGAGATGGGGACTTGTGGGTATCCAATGAGGGAGCAGACATAGACAGAGATGGGTACTTGTGGGTATCCAATGAGGGAGCAGACATAGACAGAGATGGGGACTTGTGGGTATCCAATGAGGGAGCAGACATAGACAGAGATGGGGACTTGTGGGTATCCAATGAGGGAGCAGACATAGACAGAGATGGGTACTTGTGGGTATCCAATGAGGGAGCAGACATAGACAGAGATGGGGACTTGTGGGTATCCAATGAGGGAGCAGACATAGACAGAGATGGGGACTTGTGGGTATCCAATGAGGGAGCAGACATAGACAGAGATGGGGACTTGTGGGTATCCAATGAGGGAGCAGACATAGACAGAGATGGGGACTTGTGGGTATCCAATGAGGGAGCAGACATAGACAGAGATGGGTACTTGTGGGTATCCAATGAGGGAGCAGACATAGACAGAGATGGGGACTTGTGGGTATCCAATGAGGGAGCAGACATAGACAGAGATGGGGACTTGTGGGTATCCAATGAGGGAGCAGACATAGACAGAGATGGGGACTTGTGGGTATCCAATGAGGGAGCAGACATAGACAGAGATGGGGACTTGTGGGTATCCAATGAGGGAGCAGACATAGACAGAGATGGGTACTTGTGGGTATCCAATGAGGGAGCAGACATAGACAGAGATGGGGACTTGTGGGTATCCAATGAGGGAGCAGACATAGACAGAGATGGGGACTTGTGGGTATCCAATGAGGGAGCAGACATAGACAGAGATGGGGACTTGTGGGTATCCAATGAGGGAGCAGACATAGACAGAGATGGGTACTTGTGGGTATCCAATGAGGGAGCAGACATAGACAGAGATGGGTACTTGTGGGTATCCAATGAGGGAGCAGACATAGACAGAGATGGGTACTTGTGGGTATCCAATGAGGGAGCAGACATAGACAGAGATGGGTACTTGTGGGTATCCAATGAGGGAGCAGACATAGACAGAGATGGGTACTTGTGGGTATCCAATGAGGGAGCAGACATAGACAGAGATGGGTACTTGTGGGTATCCAATGAGGGAGCAGACATAGACAGAGATGGGTACTTGTGGGTATCCAATGAGGGAGCAGACATAGACAGAGATGGGTACTTGTGGGTATCCAATGAGGGAGCAGACATAGACAGAGATGGGTACTTGTGGGTATCCAATGAGGGAGCAGACATAGACAGAGATGGGTACTTGTGGGTATCCAATGAGGGAGCAGACATAGACAGAGATGGGTACTTGTGGGTATCCAATGAGGGAGCAGACATAGACAGAGATGGGTACTTGTGGGTATCCAATGAGGGAGCAGACATAGACAGAGATGGGGACTTGTGGGTATCCAATGAGGGAGCAGACATAGACAGAGATGGGTACTTGTGGGTATCCAATGAGGGAGCAGACATAGACAGAGATGGGTACTTGTGGGTATCCAATGAGGGAGCAGACATAGACAGAGATGGGGACTTGTGGGTATCCAATGAGGGAGCAGACATAGACAGAGATGGGGACTTGTGGGTATCCAATGAGGGAGCAGACATAGACAGAGATGGGGACTTGTGGGTATCCAATGAGGGAGCAGACATAGACAGAGATGGGGACTTGTGGGTATCCAATGAGGGAGCAGACATAGACAGAGATGGGTACTTGTGGGTATCCAATGAGGGAGCAGACATAGACAGAGATGGGGACTTGTGGGTATCCAATGAGGGAGCAGACATAGACAGAGATGGGGACTTGTGGGTATCCAATGAGGGAGCAGACATAGACAGAGATGGGTACTTGTGGGTATCCAATGAGGGAGCAGACATAGACAGAGATGGGGACTTGTGGGTATCCAATGAGGGAGCAGACATAGACAGAGATGGGGACTTGTGGGTATCCAATGAGGGAGCAGACATAGACAGAGATGGGGACTTGTGGGTATCCAATGAGGGAGCAGACATAGACAGAGATGGGGACTTGTGGGTATCCAATGAGGGAGCAGACATAGACAGAGATGGGTACTTGTGGGTATCCAATGAGGGAGCAGACAAAGACAGAGATGGGGACTTGTGGGTATCCAATGAGGGAGCAGACATAGACAGAGATGGGGACTTGTGGGTATCCAATGAGGGAGCAGACATAGACAGAGATGGGGACTTGTGGGTATCCAATGAGGGAGCAGACATAGACAGAGATGGGGACTTGTGGGTATCCAATGAGGGAGCAGACATAGACAGAGATGGGGACTTGTGGGTATCCAATGAGGGAGCAGACATAGACAGAGATGGGTACTTGTGGGTATCCAATGAGGGAGCAGACATAGACAGAGATGGGGACTTGTGGGTATCCAATGAGGGAGCAGACATAGACAGAGATGGGGACTTGTGGGTATCCAATGAGGGAGCAGACATAGACAGAGATGGGGACTTGTGGGTATCCAATGAGGGAGCAGACATAGACAGAGATGGGGACTTGTGGGTATCCAATGAGGGAGCAGACATAGACAGAGATGGGGACTTGTGGGTATCCAATGAGGGAGCAGACATAGACAGAGATGGGGACTTGTGGGTATCCAATGAGGGAGCAGACATAGACAGAGATGGGGACTTGTGGGTATCCAATGAGGGAGCAGACATAGACAGAGATGGGGACTTGTGGGTATCCAATGAGGGAGCAGACATAGACAGAGATGGGGACTTGTGGGTATCCAATGAGGGAGCAGAGATAGACAGAGATGGGGACTTGTGGGTATCCAATGAGGGAGCAGACATAGACAGAGATGGGGACTTGTGGGTATCCAATGAGGGAGCAGACATAGACAGAGATGGGTACTTGTGGGTATCCAATGAGGGAGCAGACATAGACAGAGATGGGGACTTGTGGGTATCCAATGAGGGAGCAGACATAGACAGAGATGGGGACTTGTGGGTATCCAATGAGGGAGCAGACATAGACAGAGATGGGTACTTGTGGGTATCCAATGAGGGAGCAGACATAGACAGAGATGGGGACTTGTGGGTATCCAATGAGGGAGCAGACATAGACAGAGATGGGTACTTGTGGGTATCCAATGAGGGAGCAGACATAGACAGAGATGGGGACTTGTGGGTATCCAATGAGGGAGCAGACATAGACAGAGATGGGGACTTGTGGGTATCCAATGAGGGAGCAGAGATAGACAGAGATGGGGACTTGTGGGTATCCAATGAGGGAGCAGACATAGACAGAGATGGGGACTTGTGGGTATCCAATGAGGGAGCAGACATAGACAGAGATGGGTACTTGTGGGTATCCAATGAGGGAGCAGACATAGACAGAGATGGGGACTTGTGGGTATCCAATGAGGGAGCAGACATAGACAGAGATGGGGACTTGTGGGTATCCAATGAGGGAGCAGACATAGACAGAGATGGGTACTTGTGGGTATCCAATGAGGGAGCAGACATAGACAGAGATGGGGACTTGTGGGTATCCAATGAGGGAGCAGACATAGACAGAGATGGGTACTTGTGGGTATCCAATGAGGGAGCAGACATAGACAGAGATGGGGACTTGTGGGTATCCAATGAGGGAGCAGACATAGACAGAGATGGGGACTTGTGGGTATCCAATGAGGGAGCAGACATAGACAGAGATGGGTACTTGTGGGTATCCAATGAGGGAGCAGACATAGACAGAGATGGGGACTTGTGGGTATCCAATGAGGGAGCAGACATAGACAGAGATGGGGACTTGTGGGTATCCAATGAGGGAGCAGACATAGACAGAGATGGGGACTTGTGGGTATCCAATGAGGGAGCAGACATAGACAGAGATGGGGACTTGTGGGTATCCAATGAGGGAGCAGACATAGACAGAGATGGGGACTTGTGGGTATCCAATGAGGGAGCAGACATAGACAGAGATGGGGACTTGTGGGTATCCAATGAGGGAGCAGAGATAGACAGAGATGGGGACTTGTGGGTATCCAATGAGGGAGCAGACATAGACAGAGATGGGGACTTGTGGGTATCCAATGAGGGAGCAGACATAGACAGAGATGGGGACTTGTGGGTATCCAATGAGGGAGCAGACATAGACAGAGATGGGGACTTGTGGGTATCCAATGAGGGAGCAGACATAGACAGAGATGGGGACTTGTGGGTATCCAATGAGGGAGCAGACATAGACAGAGATGGGGACTTGTGGGTATCCAATGAGGGAGCAGACATAGACAGAGATGGGGACTTGTGGGTATCCAATGAGGGAGCAGACATAGACAGAGATGGGGACTTGTGGGTATCCAATGAGGGAGCAGACATAGACAGAGATGGGGACTTGTGGGTATCCAATGAGGGAGCAGACATAGACAGAGATGGGGACTTGTGGGTATCCAATGAGGGAGCAGACATAGACAGAGATGGGGACTTGTGGGTATCCAATGAGGGAGCAGACATAGACAGAGATGGGGACTTGTGGGTATCCAATGAGGGAGCAGACATAGACAGAGATGGGGACTTGTGGGTATCCAATGAGGGAGCAGACATAGACAGAGATGGGGACTTGTGGGTATCCAATGAGGGAGCAGACATAGACAGAGATGGGGACTTGTGGGTATCCAATGAGGGAGCAGACATAGACAGAGATGGGGACTTGTGGGTATCCAATGAGGGAGCAGACATAGACAGAGATGGGGACTTGTGGGTATCCAATGAGGGAGCAGACATAGACAGAGATGGGGACTTGTGGGTATCCAATGAGGGAGCAGACATAGACAGAGATGGGGACTTGTGGGTATCCAATGAGGGAGCAGACATAGACAGAGATGGGTACTTGTGGGTATCCAATGAGGGAGCAGACATAGACAGAGATGGGGACTTGTGGGTATCCAATGAGGGGGCAGAAAAGACTGTAAAATGTTACAGCATACAGCTAAAAGGCCCAGTTATGAAATACTCATCGGGCAAAAATGGCCCTACTAGAAATTTACTGGAATAAGATAGTGGCATTAGCACAAGGGCAGTTAATTATCATTAAAGATAATGAGCTAAACAAGCTATGGGCAGCTAACCACACAAAGAAAATGCTGGGCGTGACAACTACCACGTGGGATAAATGGAGAAATGTGGTAGGAACAAAAGGGGTTATATTCATCGCAGATCAGGGATGGGAGCAAGCGGATGAGACTCCACAAATGGGCAGGAAAAAACACAAACTGCCCAAGGATAAGCCTAGGGACATAGTCGTGTTTACAGATGGAAGTGAACAAGCAGGAAAAAACAGATGGGGCTTTATAGTTAAGAATAAAGCTACAGGAGATACGGTAACCAAACAAAGCCAAATTATTACCGGTACGGCCCAGAAAGCAGAAGTAATGGCAGTACTCGAATCACTCCTGCATTGCATAGGGACCAACCTGAAAAGGGTAGAAGTGGTAACAGACAGCCACTACTGTGCACAAGCAATGACCTCGGACAAGAAGATTTGGCAGAATAATGGGTACAGAGGTGCCAAAAATAAGCCAATTCAGTACGAGGGGGAATGGAGAAAAATCCATGAGTTAATGGATAAAATGGACATAGTGGTAAGTCATCAAAAGGCTCACACTGCTGACTCAGCAGGTGCAGAAGCAGACTTTAACCAACTAGGAAACAGAGAAGTAGATGAACTAGTCCAGATGGGGCGAATAGTTCTTTACAAACAGGAAAAAGATAAGCTAAAAGCACTTCATGAAGATTGGGGACATTTGGGTTCCCGGATATTCATGAAGAGGCTAAAAGATGAGGGCATATTATATACTAGAGAGGAAGTTCTAGATATATGCGCTCAATGTTCTACTTGCCAAGATCAAAAGGTTAGTAACCTAGGCAGAGTGGCGGGTCAACACATTAAATGCAGTACACCATGGAAGCAAATAGCATTAGATACTATGGGTCCAATGAAAGTAGCTACTTCAGTTGGACATAGGTATGCTATAGTTGCGGTGTGCATGGCTACAGGGTACTCAATGGTGCTCACCTCAAAATCATCCAATGCGCTGCCAGTATTGCAAATGCTTAACCTTCTGACTCTTGCTCTAGGTCCATTCCCATTGTTAAGGACTGACAATGGGACCCAATATAAGAATAAGAAGGTGGAGGATTGGTGTGCCGAGCATGGAGTCTCACACATATTCTCCCCTCCTTATACTCCCCAAGCAAATGGTTGTGCGGAGAGAACAATTGGAAAGCTTAAAACAACACTGGGGTTGTGGAAAGCAGAAAAGGACTGGGGACCCAAGCTAGTACGAGCCTGTGTGGAGTTAAATTTGACTCCCACTGATACAGGACCCAGTCCTAGAGAATTGATGGGATTACCCAACATCAGCTCAGTGGTGGAAATAGCTAATGCGCAGTCTCCCCCTCTACCTTGTGTGTTACAGGTGGGAGACTGGATTAGGATTAAGAACCCACCAGGAGCTGACACCGGGGATAGAGTTATCCCGAAAAAATACGGAAAAAGGCAACAAATTGTAGAAGTGATTAGTGCAAACACGGTCAAAGTAGACGGTGATATAACAGCCGATATAGCCCAGCTTAAGAAAGTATGTCCACCCAGGAGTTAGTACCAGAGTGGATGCACCTGTTGAACTGCAGGTCGGGACTGCAGGTGCGTCGCTCGGGAGACACCATTTGGGTGGCCTCACATGGTAGACATGAGGACCTGGCTAAGGTGGGGGTTATGGTGGCTGCCAACACTCGAGTGTTGTGGCATAAGAGTATGTTATCTGAACACAGCACCTTGCGATGTCTGTGGAGAAGCCACAGGAGAGGTCCAGTATGAGGGACCCTGCAAATATGAGCATTAGACAAATAGCCACGGCGAATGATGGTGGTGAAGAGGGGGGACGACAAAGAGTTGGTCGAATCCTATGGTGTAGGAAATGCAGTAGGGAGGTATTCCCGAACTGCATGTTAGGTGCACAGGTGGTCACAGGAAACTGGGATCCTCATAAGTGTGTGTGTGCATGGACACACAGAGGGGTGCTGAGAGCGAAAGATTGCATGGAATGTAGGCACCAGCAAATTAAAGGAGAAACAGAACTATTAAAAGGGAGTTTACTCACCCCAGTAAGAATGGAAGATCCCCTATGGCCAGTAGAGCAGGGGCCATTTTAATAAGGAGGGGGAAAGAGCACTTATCAGAGTAGTGAACACTGGTTGGAAGAGAGAAAAATAGAACCAAGGGATACCCCTTACGGGATATGGAATCCAACCAGGAGATCCAACCTGTTGGATGTTGTTGGATGGGAAATTCTCAAAATGGAATCCCAGGGAATACCTCAGTCAACTGCTGCTAAACAGGCGGGACTGGGATCAGGACGATAGTTATGATATAGATAACAATCATGAGAGGAATGATCATCATGGGATGATGAGAAGGTGCTGGTGGGAAGGCACAAGTAGACCAGGTAGGGAGCTACACTGGGGGAGGCTAATGAGAAAAGAGAAAACAGTGTGTTGTGTTACCAGGCTCATGGAAGTGGAAGACACTGAGCCGGTGCAGGGAGATAAAAGGGAGAAGCACATGGTCAAATTGGGGTGGCAGTTATATATTGCCCAAGACCCAAAGACTAAATTGGACTGTGTGTATTCCTGCCATATGCTGGTGGACAGGAAGGCAGTTCCTGGAGAGGGAAGGGGTAGAAATGAAACTGCCCCTCCTGAGCCACACGGGAAACTGAGACAATTTATAAACCTATTAAAAAGAAAGACAACCGCTGCCATGCAAGACCCTGGAAAGGGTACGTCAGGGAAAAGGGACACAGGCCATATTATGCCCCCCATCTATAAAAAATAGGGAATTAATATACTCCTGGGATGTTGTTGATGGGTAAGTATTCTTTCCACCATAATCATAGTGCCAAGTGCTATAGTATTTTGATTAACCCTAGGGGTTATTTATGAGCAACAAGAAAAATAAGTATTAAAAGGCCTAGAAATAGAACAAGAGAGATGCCAGAGTAGCATCCCCACGTATAGAGCCTTTACTAAAAGATGGGGAATACCAGTACAGTGCACCCCAATAAATAGGACAGATTGTCCAGGATATCCATCGGTAAAATTAAAACAAAAATTGAATAATACCAACTGAAATGAAACTTGGAACGAGAGTAGCAATCTAGTGGTACTATGGAAATCAATAACTAACAACACCCTGGAAGGATGGCTAGTAAATACAACCCAGGGAGCGGGGTTAGTTAATCAAACCTGTGAAAATGGCCAATATATTAACTCTTATAAAGGGGGCCAATGGAAAGGGCAACTGGGAGATAGTAACAACATAACAGAGATCAAATTGATTTATGATCAAGCTACTCATGGTCAGCCATGGACGAAGGTGGAGTGCCACAGCCCTAAGACTGCAATAAACCCCACGACCTGGCCTCTGACACTAAAAACTCTGTCTATTACCATGACACCCCGGAGCACAGCCGCCTCAGGAAATAACATGAGCAGGGTGACTAATTTGATCCCACCAACTGCTAGCACAACAGTAACCACAAGTGCTCAAGACACAGTAGCACAGGAAACAGGCCTAATGTGAGTACCTGAACTGACAGATCAGCAGAGGCACAAAAACAAACACAGGAAATCATAGAGACATTGAACGTGCTATGTGTTAAAGGCAGCGGGACCAAAGCGAAATATAGAATACGAAGAAACGTGATCCATAAGGCACGGAGCTCAGGACACCCTGAGACTAAATGGCTAACAGATGTAGTCCTGTATTTGCACCCTGGTAATTCCTCTTCGTGGGACAACAGAATGTTAGGAGGGAGCAATGGCATTATTTTACCATATGCAAAAAATAGAACTTATAACTACCCAGGGTTCATTAGCGGCCCTAGGGATAGGTTCCACAGAATGGAGTATGGAGTGTGGGGACATGATATCCCCCACTCCGCAAGAACCAGAGAAAAACCAATAAAATATGCTACCACAGGGTGGGTATGTCTCACGACCCATAATAGTTCAAACCCGGGAATGGCCTACCCGAGGTCAACCCCATGGACCACTCTAGACCTTCGAAGTTTGCAGGAAAACTATCAACCTAGTCTAGAGATGGCGCAGGAAATGTGTGCTGAAGCTCCCCTATGGAACTGGGGACAAGAACCAAACAATATGTTCCATAGGAAAAAATTTGGCATAGCATAACGCATTAAGGATTGATTGAGCATTATTGATGTATTAGGACTGTATAACCATTTAACTGTAATAACGTGTATATGACAAAAAACAGAGTGACTTAAATAAATGCTTGAAACTTTGACAACTAGGCCAGGGAACCTACCCGGAGAGCGAACGCCTTTGACAACTAGGCCAGGGAACCTACCCGGAGAGCGAACGCCTTTGACAACGAGGCCAGGGAACCTACCCGGAGAGCGAACGCCTTTGACACTCTCACTAAACGGAAAGTGACCCTGGTTATAGGTTAAAGTGATAGCACTAAAGAATATTTTATTGTGTGGACAATAATATATCTTTGGAAAAATCAAACATATAACAATACTAGTTTCCAAGTGACTACTAGCTGACGAGCATAATAACTAACAGAAGTTAATTATTAGGTATTGGTATACAAGAGAGGAAGAGACGGGTTAAGGGAATATAGGAGGAATCTATAAACATAAAGTAATAAAGTACTCATCTATCCAAGGCCCCACACTAGACCGGGGAAATAAGGGAGTGACAACGTGAACGAAGGAACAAACCCAACTCACGCGAAGGGCCAGTACGAATAAACAGACGGGTTGGTAGGGCCGCACGGCTAGGCCCTGGTCACACCGAAGTGACTAAAATCCTAAAGTACTCTGCCTAGCCAGAGGACGGGATAGAGGCTTTTGCTGCAGGCGACGGGCAAAAGTCAGCACCGTGACAAGGGACAGGGCAGTGTGCAGTAAAAGTCCTCATTAAAAGGCACCTGAAGGACTCTCAGACCATGAGAAACAAGATTCTCTGGTCTGATGAAACCAAGATTGAACTCTTTGGCCTGAAAGCCAAGCATCACGTCTGGAGGAAACCTGGCACCATCCCTACGAGGAAGCATGGTGGAGGCAGCATCATGCTGTGGGGATGTTTTTCGGGGGCAGGGACTGGGAGACTAGTCAGGATCAATGCAAAGATGAACAGAACAAAGTACAGAGAGATCCTTGATGAAAACCTGCTCCAGATCGCTCAGGACCTCAGACTGGGGCGAAGGTTCACCTTCCAACAGGACAACGACCCGAAGCACACAGCCAAGACAACGCAGGAGTGGCTTCGGGACAAGTCTCTGAATGTCCTTGAGTGGCCCAGCCAGAGCCCTGACATGAACCCGATCGAACATCTCTGGATAGACCTGAAAATAGCTGTGCAGCAACGCTCCCCATCCAACCTGACAGAACTTGAGAGGATCTGCAGAGAAGAATGGGAGAAACTCCCCAAATACAGGTGTGCCAAGCTTGTAGCATCATACCCAAGAAGACTCGGGGCTGTAATCGCTTCAACAAAGTACTGAGTAAAAGGTCTGAATACTTATCGAAATGTGATTATATTAGCAAAAATGTCTAAACCTGTTTTTGCTTTGTCAGTATGGGGTATTGTGTGTAGATTGATGAGGAAATGTTGTCTTTGATTATTCTTTGTCTTCATTTTGCTGGGTTTGATCCCTGACGGGCCTCTCTTCACACTAGGGGCAGTTCAAATGGACGCGAGAGAGTTCAACCACTTATTTTACACATGAAACCTTTTTTGAATTGGGAGGATAACTTTTCTCTCCGTGCTTCTATTTAGGTCCGCTCATACAGAACTAGGAAAGGCTCAGAGGAGAAAAAAATGGTGCAATAAAAAAATAACTACTTTTTTGATTTATCAGGAGGGTGCTACAGTACCCTCAGACCCCTTACATCCCACGGCTATGGGCCTTACCCTTGTAAGAATTTCAGCTTTTCCTCTGCTTTTAAAAAATGAAAAATCTATGTATGATTAATTTTTGGCATTGTGCAGCCTTGAAGTCCTCTAGATATTGAACAAAATATAACACTTATGACTAAAATACATGATATTCTCCTACAGTTCTGAAGGTGACTTGAGGAAACCTGGCATAAATACAGTATGACTACAATAATGTACCAGCTGGTACTTTTTCCTCACAGCATGTATAGAAAGTGGAAGAGCTATACATCTTTTACTTTGTTCAGAGACGACATGTTGTAGTCACCTTCTATGGAGTTGATCTGAGGCAGTTACAATGCTTCCACCCTGCGCTGTGATGGTAGACTGGGGATTGTAGGTTGGTCTGTGCAGGGGGAGAGAGACAGGGGGAGAGAGACAGGGGGAGATAGACAGGGGGAGAGAGACAGGGGGAGATAGACAGGGGGAGAGAGACAGAGGGAGATAGAGGTAACTCTGTGATGGTAGACTGGGGATTGTAGGTTGGTCAGGGGGAGAGAGACAGAGGGAGATAGAGGTAACTCTGTGATGGTAGACTGGGGATTGTAGATTGGTCAGGGGGAGAGAGACAGAGGGAGATAGAGGTAACTCTGTGATGGTAGACTGGGGATTGTAGGTTGGTCTGGGGGAGAGAGACAGAGGGAGATAGAGGTAACTCTGTGATGGTAGACTGGGGATTGTAGGTTGGTCTGGGGGAGAGAGACAGAGGGAGATAGAAGTAACTCTGTGATGGTAGACTGGGGATTGTAGGTTGGTCTGGGGGAGAGAGACAGAGGGAGATAGAGGTAACTCTGTGATGGTAGACTGGGGATTGTAGGTTGGTCTGGGGGAGAGAGACAGAGGGAGATAGAAGTAACTCTGTGATGGTAGACTGGGGATTGTAGGTTGGTCAGGGGGAGAGAGACAGAGGGAGATAGAGGTAACCCTGTGTCCTCACCCTGGTACTACAACACAAGGCAAAACACTGACCTCAAATACTTAAATTGAAGTCATAGTCACATTTGGCGCATGTGACAAACTTTGATTTGATTTGTTCCCCAGTAGGCCGTCATTGTAAATAAGAATGTGTTCTTAATTGACTTGCCTAGTTGAATAAAGGTTACATTTAAAAAATAAAATAAAAAAGTGGCATCCTATGACGGTCCCACGTTGAAAGTCACTGAGCTCTTCCGTAAGGCCATTATACTGGCAATGTTTGTCTGTGAAGATTACATGGCTGTGTGCTCGATTTTATACACCTGTCAGTAACGGATGTGGCTGAAATAGGGTGTCGGGGTGGGGCTGAAATAGGGTGTCGGTGTTATTCTCTCGTTTCCGCTCTACGCTTGACTCTGCCCCTAAGCACTTTACATATTAGTCATTTAGTAGACGCTCTTATTTAGAGTGAGTGAGTAAGTGAGTGCATTCATTTTTCATAGGGGTGAGCGAGGTAAGTTGTCACACGGTTAAGTTGTCAAACTGTTCACACCTCCAACACTAGATTAGCTACTTTGTGTGACTACATGTTCTATGGTCCTTTTCCTGTTCACATGTGGTCAGTCACTCATCTGAGGTGAGCACAAGTTTCTTATTTTTCCCCTTCAAAGTAAAAGATTGGCACTTTACATTTTATGAAAAAAATACTCTATCAGCTCTGATAATAGTATTACATGTTACTGTAATGGAGCAGCAGACATATCCCTGAACTACACAAGACAGGCAATGTGTGTGTGTGTATACTAACACACTACATGCCTACTGTATGAGACCGTATATCCACAGACATGCTACTTCATACAGTGTCATTGAGTGTGGTGTTATGAATTGCATTGTGGCAACAAGGATAGTAGGCAGGGAGGTGGGCGTAATAAGCCTGTAATGAATATGTAATGAGGAAATGTATTTTGGAAGGAAGGAAAGATGGTAAGAAATGATCAAATAAAGACAGAATGGCAGCACACCATCTAGCATAATGTTAAAGGCAGCGAGGCTGCATAACATATAAATTGGAGTACAGCCAAGGATTTTGATATAAATTACTGTAATCTGACTCGGTATTGTCAAAAGTTTACCAGAGAAGGAGTTGAAAGTCAGACAGCCACGCCAACAACAGTTGTTGGCTATATAAAGCCACGGCAGTTTTTTTCACCCGATTTGGAAATGCAGCTTGTCATCATTTCCTGATCAACAGGCCACCTGGCAGCAAAGGAGGGGCAAAACTCTCTGGGTGGATGAAAGATGTGCACTTTGTTGACTTCCTGAAACATTTGGTTGAGCATATGAAGTGCTCAAAGGAGAAGCCCTGTTTATTCCTTTTGGACAAAACCACGAGTCTCATCTGTCCATTGATGGACTCAATTATGCCAAAGAAAATGTCATAATTATGCTGTCATTCCCACCCCATTGCTCTCATCGGCTTCAACCCTTAGACAGGTCTGTCTACGGGCCGCTGAAGAGGCACATCAACACTGCATGTGATGCCTGGATGAGGAGCAATCCTGGGAAGACAATGTACATGTATGACTCCTGGGATTGTGGCAATCGCCTATCCTCTGGCTGCAACCCCCTTGAACATTCAGGCTGGCTTTAGGGTGGCTGGGGTACAACCTTACAACAGGGATGTATTTCTGGAAACCGAGTTTGCGCCATCCTACATTACAGATCGAGTCTGATACGGATGTTTTTTTTATTTTTTTTTATTTATTTTACCGTTATTTTACCAGGTAAGTTGACTGAGAACACGTTCTCATTTGCAGCAACGACCTGGGGAATAGTTACAGGGGAGAGGAGGGGGATGAATGAGCCAATTGTAAACTGGGGGACAATTGTCCCCCTGATGTATGTCGTATAGGCTGTTACAAAACCGTGCATTAGTGTGTTTAAACACCACGTCTGTTTTAAAACATTTAAAGCAAGTTAACAAGTCTTATCTGCAGCATTACATGCCATTCCGATTCCAACAATTACCGTGGATCTATATGCACGGCAGAGAACGTTCCAGGTCAAAGTAAAGTGTTCGTGCCACTTAATTAATGTGTGTTCTGTAGCATTATTGTGTTGATTGAAAGGCATGATTGTTTGTTTTTTGAGTTCTTTAATGAAGTTGAAATTAAAATCAATATTCACAATTAATGAGTTCTTATTTGTTGATAATCCAATGTGTAAATGTACCCGCTGATGGGGCAAATTGTCACAAGTGCACACTCTATTTAACGGTCTACAACGCCGTAGTGAAATAAGACATGAAGATGTAATGAATACGAAATATGTGCCCAAGACTTCCGTCTTTCATTTGGTATGACATTTATACCATTGTGATGTATTATGCCCAGTAAATGTTAGACAGCGTGAAAATTGTGACAACATAGCTCGCTCTCCCCTACTTTATTATTTGTTGTACTGGTCCCCGGTGTCAATCGAACCCAGAACCTTGGCGTTGCAAGCACTAAGCGCCAACTGAGCCACACGGGACTAGCATCTCTGGGAGCGTATCAATCATTCGTTGGCACAGCACTGTGTGTAATAAACCATATCTGGGATCATTTCCACACAAAGTCTGAGATTTATCCATATGAACGTTTGCTTGATAGAGTGCCTAAATGTATGAACTGCCATGACCATGTGTATTCACATTACCAAGTGGTGGAATAAGCAGAGTGCGAATTACGGGGGAGCCGGGAGCTCAGCTCCCCTGAATGAGACATTAGCTCCCATAAATGTAGCAAAAGTCAAACTGTTCAAACTGAACAGTTTTCTCAATCTCTTCATTCAAATACTCAATCACGGACAATCTTACTGACAGTTGTGGCTGCTTTGTTTTTGATTATTGTTGTCTCTACCTTCTTGCCCTTTGTGCTGTTGTCTGTGCCCAATAATGGTTTGAGGAAAACACGTACATTTTGTCAAGGCGGAGATGCGTGGCGGAGACCGAGGCACGGGTGGTCAACAGTGGACGCATCAATTCAGGCTACAAGTGTAAACCTAATGACAATCGCAGTACACTTAGGTGTTTTGTAACAGATGTATCTTTC